>NW_026872956.1:0-14319 GCF_032173495.1 Musca vetustissima | reverse complement strand
TAAGATTTGGATAGAGGAAGGGAATCCTTAATGTTTTTTCATCGGTTCATGTATCCATGAGTTAAAGCCAAATCATACCATGACGTTTCTTCATCCGTTCTTCATACTGCAAGGTATTTATGGAGGACTGCATAACACATGTTGGAACGTTTTGAAAAAATTCCCATTTACCTTCTGGAATTCAAAACTAGACTTCGAATTAATCATGGATATAAATTAAACGGAACACTGTCATATGGGCAGTAAAACATATGTTATACAACCTCGTTGCATATGACCTTCAATATATTTAATAGTATTTTTTGTATTATTCATTTAGTACAATTAACAGTTATTTAATTGTAATTAATAACTCGTTCTTAAGTTTTTCAAACATTTGACTCTTGTAGACTATGACAATTTAGTTTAATAAATAAATTGTCATTTGCAACCTACAACTCCTACCATCATCAGGTGTTTAATTTCTCAGATCAAAATTTCAAGTGCATTGGCAGTTACATGACATGTAAAAAAATACGTTCGAAATGAAATATGTCAAGTTCACAAGTACTCGATTTAATATGGTAACAAAATTCTCCATCACTACTATTGGCATGTCATTCAAACCGCGTGCAGACTAGGTACATATAAGTATTTTATTTAACCTTGATATTACAACGATAGCTTTCTGATATACATTTTCAGCTGTTTTTTATTATACTTTTTTTACATTTCTTACATGAAAATGTTCGATATTAATAAATGACCGACAACAAAGAACAGAGGCGTAATATATAATGTGCCGTAAAAAAATATTGATTATCAAAAGAGGTCAAATGCGATCGAAGGATATTTTATAAACTTTATTACCAATTAAACTACGTCTCTGATATGGCGACCTAAATCATATTATTAGCTATAATTATATGACCGTAAAGTCATAATGTGAACAGGGCATGTTTATGGGCCTTAGAATGAAAAAAAAAAAAACAAGAACAAGAACAAAAAAGAAAAGCGTTAGTTTATAGGAAATGGCGTTGTTATAATTTTGCTGTCTACTTTGTGGTTGTTCGTGCAAAAAGCAGATTGTTTTGGGCATTTGTCATCCATGACACTAAATATAGGTGTGTCCACTATTAATGACCTCTAAAGCAAATATACCCAGACATTTGACAGACTATAAATAATTCAATTACTATTAATATTTTACCACATATATTAACAAATATACACACTATATGTTCTCGAGTGCTTGTTTAAAATAAATTGATATGTGTTTTAATAATAAAATAATAATAATAATATACCTGTCCAAAATAACGTATAAATGACATATATAAATATGTATGATATGTATATGTATGAGTGTTTAGTATTAAATTATTTGAATAAAACTTTTTATAGCCTCTGCTGTGGTAAAAAAAACGAAAAGATTTTAGAATAAGTCAAGTTTTAGATATAGCTCTCATATATATTTTTCTCCTATTTTTGGTCAATAAATATCTTTCGATTTGCACGAAATTTGGCATAACCTAATGTGTTAAGTCTAGAATGATGTGTGCTAAGTTTCGTGAAAATCTCTTCAGATTTTGATATAGCTCCTATAAATTTTTTACCCAACACAACTATGTTGTCAGGGTATTATAGCTTTGTGCAGCTCCAAAAGTTTGTAACGCCGCGAAATATTGGTCCTAGACCCACCTTTAAGTATACCGATCGTCATATCTCGACTAGCTAAGTCGATCTAGACACGTGTGTCCGTCCGTCTGTCCATTATAATTTGTAAACACGATACAGGCCACATTTATGGACCAATCTTCACAAAATTTTGCATGTAGTATGGGTTCTGGCCAATAAAGACCCCTATTGTTTTTGGGAAATATCGGTTAATATTTAGGGGATGAAATGGACCAAAAACTTTATTTTTGTCGGTTTTTCTGGTCGCTCCAGAGGCCGCATCTATGGCCCAAACACCGCGAATTTTTGCATGGAGAAGGTGATCGGGCCAAAGAATAAGCATGCCTGTTTTGATAAAGATCGGTCAATATTTAGCGGGTCAAATGGACCCTAACTTTGGTGTGAAAAATGCCAACATTTGTATTCTATAGCGTATATATTTACCACTGGAGGACATAGACCCGAGAAGTTGATAGTATATCCAAGAGGAGTGGTTGACCTTTAAATTTATACCAATTATATTGTCGTAGGTACTCGGATGCGGGAGTTACACTTAAATATTTACAGATGCGTACGTATTCATATATTATTTAGTAACCTATTACCACACTGGAGGGCGGAAATATAGCGCTGATCGCTCTGCAATGAAGTGGACCATACATAATTATTTGTACTTTTCGAGTCGAAAGCCGAACATTACAACACAACCCACGGTGAAGAGAATCTGTACAAGTTATTAGAGAGGCTGTACTGTTTATTAGTAACATTTGCTGACCTCTAGCCAGTCAAAAGTGAGCAAATATCGCGAAATATTGCCCAATCTCAGTATATAGAACCACAGAATGTTAGATTTTCATGGAAGTTGTGTAGGGTATCGCATGGTCGACCCCGTCCGACTATACTGCACAACGTAAATCGGTTAAGATTTGGATAGAGGAAGGGAATCCTTAATGTTTTTTCATCGGTTCATGTATCCATGAGTTAAAGCCAAATCATACCATGACGTTTCTTCATCCGTTCTTCATACTGCAAGGTATTTATGGAGGACTGCATAACACATGTTGGAACGTTTTGAAAAAATTCCCATTTACCTTCTGGAATTCAAAACTAGACTTCGAATTAATCATGGATATAAATTAAACGGAACACTGTCATATGGGCAGTAAAACAAAAGTTATACAACCTCGTTGCATATGACATTCAATATATTTAATAGTATTTTTTGTATTATTCATTTAGTACAATTAACAGTTATTTAATTGTAATTAATAACTCGTTCTTAAGTTTTTCAAACATTTGACTCTTGTAGACTATGACAATTTAGTTTAATAAATAAATTGTCATTTGCAACCTACAACTCCTACCATCATCAGGTGTTTAATTTCTCAGATCAAAATTTCAAGTGCATTGGCAGTTACATGACATGTAAAAAAATACGTTCGAAATGAAATATGTCAAGTTCACAAGTACTCGATTTAATATGGTAACAAAATTCTCCATCACTACTATTGGCATGTCATTCAAACCGCGTGCAGACTAGGTACATATAAGTATTTTATTTAACCTTGATATTACAACGATAGCTTTCTGATATACATTTTCAGCTGTTTTTTATTATACTTTTTTTACATTTCTTACATGAAAATGTTCGATATTAATAAATGACCGACAACAAAGAACAGAGGCGTAATATATAATGTGCCGTAAAAAAATATTGATTATCAAAAGAGGTCAAATGCGATCGAAGGATATTTTATAAACTTTATTACAAATTAAACTACGTCTCTGATATGGCGACCTAAATCATATTATTAGCTATAATTATATGACCGTAAAGTCATAATGTGAACAGGGCATGTTTATGGGCCTTAGAATGAAAAAAAAAAAAAAAAACAAGAACAAAAAAGAAAAGCGTTAGTTTATAGGAAATGGCGTTGTTATAATTTTGCTGTCTACTTTGTGGTTGTTCGTGCAAAAAGCAGATTGTTTTGGGCATTTGTCATCCATGACACTAAATATAGGTGTGTCCACTATTAATGACCTCTAAAGCAAATATACCCAGACATTTGACAGACTATAAATAATTCAATTACTATTAATATTTTAAACATATATTAACAAATATACACACTATATGTTCTCGAGTGTTTGTTTAAAATAAATTGATATGTGTTTTAATAATAAAATAATAATAATAATATATCTGACGAAAATAACATATAAATGGCATATATAAATATGTTTCATATGTATATGTATGAGTGTTTAGTATTAAATTATTTGAATAAAACTTTTTATAGCCTCTGCTGTGGTAAAAAAAACGAAAAGATTTTAGAATAAGTCAATTTGAAAATACTCCACAAATAGGCATAATTGGGGTGAGTTTCTGATTAAATAAATATCACAATCATGGGTTTCGGGGGCTCTAATTACGATGATGGTTACGAAAAATAGCAGTTTCATTTTTATACCCTACACAAGTATGTTGTCAGGGTATTATAACTTTGTGCAGCCCCAAGAGTTTGTAACGCCGCGAAATATTGGTCCTAGACCCACCTTTTAGCATACCGATATCTCGACTAGCTGAGTCGATCTAGACATGTGTGTCCGTCCGTCCTTCTGTCCATTATAATATGTAAACACGATACATGTAGGATGGGTTCTGCCCAATGAAGACCCCTAGTGTTTTTGGTAAAGATCGTTTAATATTTAGGGGATGAAATGGACCAAAAACTAAATTTTTGTCTGATAACGCCTATAATTTTCGGTGATGATCAGATAATAATATTGGGATGAGGTGGACCGAAAACATAATTTTTTTGTTTTTTCTAGTCCACATATAGACCACAATTGAAAGTCGAACATCATAACACAGCCCTCTAGTCGGTCAAGACGGTGTAAATATAGCGAAATATTTTCCATGCTCAGAATATATAGCCACAGAAAGTTAGATCTTCGTGGAAGTTGTGTAGGGTATCATATGGTCGGCCCCGTCCGACTATACTGCTCCGCCCACTGGTTAAAACTTGAATTAATCCATTTTTTGGTGCCCTACATATAGCATGAGATCGTTGGTTTATGTATTATGGTTATAAATATGACATATCTTAATTCAATTGCAAATAATTTCGTTGAAAAATATCATCAAAATCCCAAAGGTATCAAATAATTGGGGTACGTTTATAAGGGGCCTACCCCGAATCTTAAGCCAATAATTATTGGCTGTCCATGTTAAATTGTAAACAAAGTCCACGTCGCATTTTTGATTCGAATTTGATGAAATTTGGTACAACTCATTTCTTTGGCTAAAGGGCGAACTCTATTGAAAGTGGGAAAAATCGGTTCAGATTAAATATAACTCTCATATGTATTTTCGGGCGAGTTTAGAAAAAAGGTGCACCAAAGTACCTTTATTTCTTTCGATTTGCACAAAATTTGACATAGGGTACTGAATTAAGTCTAGAATGATGTCTGCTGAGATTCGTGAAAATCGGTTCAGATTTATATATAGATCCCATTTATATTTTCGTCCGATTTAATATTAATGGAGCACAAAGACCCGTATATTTGTTTTGATTTACACGTAATTTGCATAGGGTAATGAATTGAGGCTAGAATGATGTGTCCTAAGTTTCGTCAAAATCGATTAAGATTTAAATATCTCTCATATATATTTTGGTGCGATTTTATGTAAATGGTGCATCTAATGTTTGTCCGATTGACACGAAATTTTGCACAACATACGAAATTGAGACTAGAATGACGTTATTGAGTTTTGTAAAAATTGGAGCAAATGCAGCCATGGCTTTCATATATATTTCAAACGGGTATCTGATATTTGTATAGCCTTCACCACACTGTGGTACAGGGTATTATGTCTTTGTACATATGTTTGTAATAGGCAAAAGGAAACGAGATAGACACATAGTTCCTTTTGAGAATATGCATAGAATCACTTTCTAAGTCGATTTATGCATGTGCGTCCGTCTGTCTGTCCATGTTAAATTGTAAACAAAGTGCAGGTCGCATTTATGATCCGATTTGGATGAAATTTGGCACAGCTCACTAATTTGGACCAAGGACGAACCCTATTGAAATTGGGAAAAATAGGTTCAGATTTAGATATAGCTCCAATATATATTTTCGTCCGATATAATGTAAATGCTGCAACAAAGTCCCTATATATCTTTTGATTTGCACGAAATATGGTATGGCGTACTGAATTAGGTCTAGAATGGTGTGTGTCAAATTTCCAGAAAATCAGTTCAGATTTAGATATTGCTCCTATATGTATTTTCGTCTGATTTTAGGTAAATAGTGCAGCAAAATCCATATTTATCTCTCGATTTGCACGACATTTGTTATAGCGTACTTAATTAAGTGCAGAATGATGTGTGTTAAGTTTCCAGAAAATCGGTTCAGATTTAGATATAGCTCCCATATATATTTTCGTCCGATATATCTATCGATTTGCACGAAATTTAGTATAGCTTACTGAATTAGGACTAGAATGATGTGTGTTAAGTTTCTAGAAAATCGGTTCAGATTCAGATATCGCTCTCTTATATATTTTGTCCGATTTTATGTAAATGGTGCACCAAAGTCCCTACATATTTTTCGATTTGCACGAAATTTGGCATAGTGTTCGGAATTGAGTCTAGAATGATGTGTGCCAAGATTCGTGAAAATCGGTTCAGATTTAGATATAGCTCCCATATATATATTTTCGTCCGATTTTATGCACCAAAGTTCCTTTATATCCTTGGATTTGCACGAAATTTGACATAGCGTACTGAATTGAGTTTAGAACGATGAGTGTTAAAATTCGTGAAAATCCGTTCGGATTTAGATTTGGCTCCCGATTTCGTCCGCTTTTATGTAAACGGTGCACCACCGTCCCTATATATCCTTCGATTTCCACGAAAAGTGGCACAAGGTATCAAATTAAGACTTGATGACATTAGTGCGTTTTGTAATTGGTGCATATGCAGCCATAGCCTCCATATGTTTTTCGAACGTGTGTCTGATTTAGATTAAATTGTTACCAGTGCGACGTACCGTTTTCCATAAATTTGTCCCATGGTACACAGACGACTCTAAATCTGCCCGAATGGAATTAAAATTAGCATAGGTTGCAGTTAATCTTTAAAATCTTGTTGTTTCGGATGAAGCCATACTAGCTCCGTCCACGAGCTGGTTTAACGGCGACCAACGTGGAGCCTTGTTTTATTGACGCCCTAAGTGGAGCCTGCTTTATTGGCACCCAATCACGAGCTTCTTTACCCTATAAATTGTGCAGAAAGAACCTTCGTTCCTTAGATTGATATGACATTTTGCATATGGTGCCGAATTGATTGTAGATCAGTGAGTATCCGTGTGTTGAAGATCCTAGTCGTAGTTTAGTTTTCATCCACATTGACTATTTAAAAGTTAGATAAAGATCATCATGTTAGAACAATGTGTTGACAATTAAAATATTGATAAATTGATGAAATATTGATAAAGGTCGCAAAATTTAAATTATAACAGATTAATTGATATATACATTACTACCGCCGCCAGGATGTTTGGTATTGCAAATGGATATGGGCTGTAATATGTATTGTGTCCTCATTAAGGAGTAAATCTCCCCATATAAAACGTTCAATCTTTATCCACTTTGTAGGTTAGCCTCTATATGGGAGCTAACCTACAAAGGGAATAATTATAATCGAATTTCGATATTTTGGATTTTTTATACCTTACACCACTATGTTGTCAGGGTATTATAGCTTTGTACAGGCCCAAGAGTTTGTAACGCCGCGAATTATTGGTTCTAGAACCACCTTTAAGTATACCGATCACAATATCTCGACAAGCTGAGTCGATCCAGACATGTGTATCCGTCCATACGTCCGTCTGACCATTATAATTTGTAAACACGATACAGGGCACAGTTAATGACCAATCTTAACGAAATGTTCCTTTTAGGATGGGTTCTGTCCAATGAAGACCCCTATTGTTTTTGGAAAAGATCGGTTAATATTTAGGGAATGAAATGGACCAAAAACTTTATTTTTGTCTAATTTTCTGGTCACTCCAGAGGCCACAATTATGACCCAATCATCGCGAAGGGGATCGGGCCATAGAATAAGCATGACTGTTTTGATAAAGATCGGTCAATATTTAGCGGGTCAAATGGACCCTGACTTTTGTGTGAATATAGATCCGGGAAGGGCATGAAGGACATAGACGCAAGAAGTTGATAGTATGTCCAAGAGCAGTGGTTGGCCATTACAATGATACGAATTTTATTGTCGTATGTACTCAGATGTGGGAGTTACACTTAAATATTTACAGGTGCTTACGTATTCATATACTATATGGTAATTCATTACCACACTAGGGGCGGAAATATAGCGCTAATCGCTTTGAAATGTTCCATGAGGTTCCAGTTATGGTCAATGACAACGCCTATAATTTTCGGTGATGATCATATTATAATTTTGGGATAAATTAGACCAAAAACTTAATTTTTTGTGTCTTTTGGAGTCGATATATAACCACAAATATTGCCCAGGCTCGGAATAAACATCAGTAGAAAGTTAGAGTTCCGTGGTAGTTGTGTAGGGTATCGTATGGTCGGTCCCGTCCGACTATACTGCCCCGCTCACTGGTTTTTAGTTCTCTTGTGTAAAAAATATCCGAAAAATTATCAATATGGATATAAGTTTCATGACTGGCTCCGTATAACGGTATCCCCACCATTAGCTATTTTGGACATTTCTTTCTACCGAAATGGCTATAATTTCATATTTTAGGTATCTTACAAAAAATTTAACAGTACATATAAAAGCTCCAATCGGTTTTGAGTATTTAGAATATTACCATGTGGTATGGCAGTGCCGAGCTAAGCAACATTTTTTATTTTATATTCTTTTATTTTACTTTATATAATATTTTTGATCGACCATCATAACTTCACAACGTCCAATTAATTTATTCACAACAGTTATTACCAGTGGGTGGGGGTGTGAAGTATTTTATAATTATCACCATTTGATTTTGTAAAAGGTTTAATTCCTTCTCCTGTACATTTGTAATTCATTCTGTTATTAATATTTAACTAAACCTACAATTACATACATATATACTCCGTATTACCTTCGTGTGCTATTTCTCAAATTATTTATTATAATAATTGTTATTAGATCGATTTATTTACTTGTGTCGCCACTTTACGTTTATTTCATTCGTTTAAATAATTATAATAATAATTATTATAATTATTAATAATGTCTGTCTCTGGTGGCTTATTCAGCGGGAACTACTTAACTCTGGCCATTTGTACAACTGTTCCGTTGGTAACGATACAATACAATTAGCCTTCGAAATGTAATTGTATGCCTCGCATGTATTGGACATTGGAAGCATGGAAAAATAAAATATGTATGTAATTGCCAATGATAAAGCTATATTGATGATTTTTATTTATTATTATGTATAAGGGGGGAAATAAATATTTAGTTTTCAAAACTTATGTAGCAAAATAAGGGATAAGCAACTCAGTCTTGGAATCAACATTCAAAAATTCTTTAAAAAGAATTCACGCCTTAAAGTCATTATGTTGCACTACAAAAATTCTTTAAAAAAATCCGCACCTTAAAGATATTATGTTGCACAACAATAATTATTTAAAAAATCCACGCCATTATGTTGCTCTAAAAAATCCACGCTTTATGGCCATTTTGTTGCCTTAAATTCATTATAAACCAGTAAGGAAAGCAGTAAAGTCGGACGGGGCCGACTATATTATACCCTTCATTACTTTGGGTATATTCAACAGAAATATATATAGGGACTTTGGTGCATCATTTACATAAAATCGGACGAAAATATATATGGGAGTTAAACAGGTATTAACATATTATTTTACTTTCACATTAACATATTATTTTACTTTCATATGCCAGAAAAAACTAAGCTATCCACACATTAATATCGACCATAAATTAAATTTGAAATTTAATGATTCGAACTCTACAGGGCCATTCAAATTGTACCAAATTTAGCACACATTATTTCCAAGAGTACCCTGCATACCCCGATCCTACACCCTCACAATGATTCCAAATTCAAATTTCAGGATTCCATGTCTATGGTTCACCCACAATTTAAATTGTACCAAATATAGTACACAATAAATAGTATGAATTTCAAAACTTCTTGCATACCCCAATCCTACCCCCACACTGATCCTAAATCCAAGTTTCAGGATTCCAACTCTATTGGTTCACCCACAATTTAAATTGTACCAAATTTAGTACACAGTAGTACGAATTTCTAAAACCTCCTTCTTACCATAAACCTACACCTCCACAGTGATCCTAAATCAAAATTTGAGGATTCCAACTTTATCGATTCACCCACAATACAAATTGTACCAAATTTAGTACACAGTTGTACTTATTTCCAAAACCTCCTTCCTACCCCAAACCTACACTCCAACAGTGATCCTAAATCCAGGTTTCAGAATTCCAACTTTATCGGTTGACCCACAATTCAAATTGTACTAAATTTAGTACATAGTAGTACAAATTTCCAAATCTTCCTACATACCCCAATCCTACACCTCCACAGTGTTTATAAATCAAAATTTCAGGATTCCAACTCTTTCGGTTCACCCAAAAATCAAATCGTACTAAATTTAGTACATAGTAGTACCAATTTCCAAACCCTGCTACATACCCAATCCTACACCTCCACAGTGATCCTTAATCAATATTTCAGGATTTCAACTCTATTGCTTCACCCACCATTTAAATTGTAAAAAATTTAGTACACTTAGTACAAATTTCTAAAACTTCCTACATACCCCAACCCTACACCCTCAAAGTGATCCCAAATCCAAGTTTCAGGATTCCAACTCTATCGGTTCACTCACAATTCAAATTGTACCAAATTTAGTACACATTAGTACAAATTTCTAAAACTTCCAACATATCTCAATCTTCACCTCAACAGTGATCCTGACTCCAAATTTCATGATTCTAGCTCTATTGGTTCACCTAAAATTAAAATTGTACCAAATTTAGTACCATTTAGTACACATAAGTATTATTTTCTTAAACTGAATCCTGACCCCCAATCCCACACCCCTACAGTGATCCTGACTCCAAATTTCATTGTTCCCGCTCTATAGGATCACCCAAATCCAAACTGTACCGATTATAGTACGATTTAGTACTTTTCGTACACATAAGTAACAAATTTCCAGAATTACGTTCGTTTTAATTTCAAATTCCAGGATTCCACTTCGATTTGTACTTCCAAATCAAATTTGTACCAAATATAGTAACATATAGTACTTTTCGTACACATGAGTACACGCTTTCCAAACCATCTCCTTAAATGGACCTTACTTATCAACCTTAATTCACACTCCAAACTTCATGTTTTTAACGCTATCCATTCACATGCTACAGAATTGTACCAAATTTTGTACATTTTCGTACTTTTGCGATAGTTATAGTTCGAATTTCCAAAAAGTTTTCATCTATTTCTAGCTCAAAGTACTGGTTCGCCAAATACAAATTATATAATATTTAGTTCTTTTTAGTACTTTCCGTACGGTTCTAGTACGAATTTCCAAAAACCCAGCCTTATCTGTCACATTTGGACCTAGAGTGACCCTCACCCAACATTTAAAGATTCTAGCTTCAGCCATTTCGTCTGGGCGTTGATGAATCGTTAAATCAGTCAATAACTTTACTCTTTTATTAGTATAGACTAGGTTATTTATACAGCCTATAAGTGCTAATTTTTTATTATTCTATTAATCAGATTTCGTTTACAATATTACAACAAATCGAAAAAAGTTCAAAAGTACGGAAATGGCAATGGGCATGAAAGTGAAACTCACTCACTCACTCGGTCGGTGAGCATTGAAATCGAAAACATTTTTCAGGCAAATTAAACTTAAACAAGGACTACCAAAGGCGTGGATTTTTAAAAGAATATTTTTCAAGGACTACCAAAGGCGTGGATTTTTAAAAGAATATTTTTTTATTTCAAGGACTACCAAAGGCGTGGATTTTTAAAAGAATATTTTTTCAAGGACTACCAAAGGCGTGGATTTTTAAAAGAATATTATTTCAAGGACTACCAAAGGCGTGGATTTTTAAAAGAATATTATTTCAAGGACTACCAAAGGCGTGGATTTTTAAAATAATATTATTTCAAGGACTACCAAAGGCGTGGATTTTTAAAAGAATATTATTTCAAGGACTACCAAAGGCGTGGATTTTTAAAAGAATATTATTTCAAGGACTACCAAAGGCGTGGATTTTTAAAAGAATATTATTTCAAGGACTACCAAAGGCGTGGATTTTTAAAAGAATATTATTTCAAGGACTACCAAAGGCGTGGATTTTTAAAAGAATATTATTTCAAGGACTACCAAAGGCGTGGATTTTTAAAAGAATATTATTTCAAGGACTACCAAAGGCGTGGATTTTTAAAAGAATATTATTTCAAGGACTACCAAAGGCGTGGATTTTTAAAAGAATATTATTTCAAGGACTACCAAAGGCGTGGATTTTTAAAAGAATATTATTTCAAGGACTACCAAAGGCGTGGATTTTTAAAAGAATATTTTTAAAAGAATATTATTTCAAGGACTACCAAAGGCGTGGATTTTTAAAAGAATATTATTTCAAGGACTACCAAAGGAGTGGATTTTTAAAAGAATATTATTTCAAGGACTACCAAAGGCGTGGATTTTTTAAAGAATATTTTTTCAAGGACTACCAAAGGCGTGGATTTTTTAAAGAATATTTTTTCAAGGACTACCAAAGGCGTGGATTTTTTAAAGAATATTTTTTCAAGGACTACCAAAGGCGTGGATTTTTTAAAGAATATTTTTTCAAGGACTACCAAAGGCGTGGATTTTTTAAAGAATATTTTTTCAAGGACTACCAAAGGCGTGGATTTTTTAAAGAATATTTTTCAAGGACTACCAAAGGCGTGGATTTTTTAAAGAATATTTTTTCAAGGACTACCAAAGGCGTGGATTTTTTAAAGAATATTTTTTCAAGGACTACCAAAGGCGTGGATTTTTAAAAGAATATTTTTCAAGGACTACCAAAGGCGTGGATTTTTAAAAGAATATTTTTTCAAGGACTACCAAAGGCGTGGATTTTTAAAAGAATATTTTTTCAAGGACTACCAAAGGCGTGGATTTTTATAAGAATATATTGTTTCAAGGACTACCAAAGGCGTGGATTTTTTAAAGAATATTTTTTCAAGGACTACCAAAGGCGTGGATTTTTTAAAGAATATTTTTTCAAGGACTACCAAAGGCGTGGATTTTTAAAAGAATATTTTTTCAAGGACTACCAAAGGCGTGGATTTTTAAAAGAATATTTTTTCAAGGACTACCAAAGGCGTGGATTTTTAAAAGAATATTTTTTTAACAACCTACCAAAGCCGTGGATTTTTAAAAGAATATTTTTTCAAGGACTACCAAAGGCGTGGATTTTTAAAAGAATATTTTTTCAAGGACTACCAAAGGCGTGGATTTTTAAAAGAATATTTTTTACCAAAGGCGTGGATTTTTAAAAGAATATTTTTTCAAGGACTACCAAAGGCGTGGATTTTTTAAAGAATATTTTTTCAAGGACTACCAAAGGCGTGGATTTTTTAAAGAATATTTTTTCAAGGACTACCAAAGGCGTGGATTTTTTAAAGAATATTTTTTCAAGGACTACCAAAGGCGTGGATTTTTTAAAGAATATTTTTTCAAGGACTACCAAAGGCGTGGATTTTTTAAAGAATATTTTTTCAAGGACTACCAAAGGCGTGGATTTTTAAAAGAATATTTTTTTCAAGGACTACCAAAGGCGTGGATTTTTAAAAGAATATTTTTTCAAGGACTACCAAAGGCGTGGATTTTTAAAAGAATATTTTTTCAAGGACTACCAAAGGCGTGGATTTTTTAAAGAATATTTTTTCAAGGACTACCAAAGGCGTGGATTTTTTAAAGAATATTTTTTCAAGGACTACCAAAGGCGTGGATTTTTAAAAGAATATTTTTTCAAGGACTACCAAAGGCGTGGATTTTTTAAAGAATATTTTTTCAAGGACTACCAAAGGCGTGGATTTTTTAAAGAATATTTTTTCAAGGACTACCAAAGGCGTGGATTTTTTAAAGAATATTTTTTCAAGGACTACCAAAGGCGTGGATTTTTAAAAGAATATTTTTTCAAGGACTACCACGTGGATTTTTAAAAGAATATTTTTTCAAAGGCGTGGATTTTTAAAAGAATATTTTTTCAAGGACTACCAAAGGCGTGGATTTTTAAAAGAATATTTTTTCAAGGACTACCAAAGGCGTGGATTTTTAAAAGAATATTTTTTCAAGGACTACCAAAGGCGTGGATTTTTTAAAGAATATTTTTTCAAGGACTACCAAAGGCGTGGATTTTTTAAAGAATATTTTTTCAAGGACTACCAAAGGCGTGGATTTTTTAAAGAATATTTTTTCAAGGACTACCAAAGGCGTGGATTTTTTAAAGAATATTTTTTCAAGGACTACCAAAGGCGTGGATTTTTTAAAGAATATTTTTTCAAGGACTACCAAAGGCGTGGATTTTTAAAAGAATATTTTTTCAAGGACTACCAAAG
>NW_026872955.1:0-14113 GCF_032173495.1 Musca vetustissima | reverse complement strand
TTGGGTACCATTTACATGAAATCGGACGAAACTATATATGGGAGCTATATCTAAATCTGGACCGATTTTCACGAAACTTGGCAGACATCATTCTAGACCTAAATGATTAGGCTGTACTAAATTTCGTGCAAAACGAAAGTTATATAGGGACTGTTTACAAACATATGCACAAAGACAAAAACTGAAACAAAACCAGTAAGGAAAGTAGAAAAGTCGGGCGGGGCCGACTATATGATACCCTTCACCACTTTGGGTATATTCAACAGATGAATGCTAATAGACGTCGAATTCTGCAACCTATACTAAATTTTTCATTTGTTCAGATATACGGTTGCTTCTTACAATGGGACAAAATTACCAAAACTCGGCAGAAAATATATATAGAAGCTCTATCAAAATCTGAACCGATTTCTACACTTTCCAAATTTCAAAACTTTAGTACGTTGTGCAAAATTTGTGTCAATTTTGTGTAAAATTGGACGAAAATATATGTGTAGAAGCTATATCAAAATCTGAACCGATTTCAATGAGAATGGCAGAGATTATCTTATATTAACTTCTGTATTGTACATAATTGTGTGGCAATCGGACAAACTTTGGGTATTTAGTGCACAATTTACATAAAATCGGAAGCAAAAATATATAGGAGCTATATATTAATCTCATTTCACTTAAATCTGCAGACTCATTTTAGTACACTATGCCAAATTTTGTGCAAATCGAAATATGTATAGGGACTTCGGTACACTATTTACATTAAATCGGACGAAAATTTATATAGGAGCTATATTTAAATCCAAACCGATTTTCGAGAAACTTAACGTGCACTATTCTAGACTTAATTAAGTACGATATGCCAAATTTCGTGCAAATCGAAGGATATATAGGGACTTTGGTACACCATTTACCTTAAATCGGACGAAAATATATATGGGAGCTATATCTAAATCTGAACCGATATTCAGCAAACTTAACACACATAAATCTAGACCTAATCCATTTCGCTATGCCAAATTTCGAGCAAATCGAAGGATATATAGGGACTTTGGGGCACCATTTACATCAAATCGGACGAAACTATATATGGAGCTATATCTAAATCTGAACCGATTTTCTCGAAACTTCGCAAACATCACTCAAGGCTTAATTTAATACGTTATGCCAAATTTCGTGCAAATCGAAAGATATATAGGGAATTTGGGGCACCATTTACATGAAATCGGAGGAAACTATATATGGGAGCTATATCTAAATCTGAACCGATTTTCTCGAAACTTGGCAGACATCACTCTAGGCTTAATTTAATACGTTATGCCAAATTTCGTGCAAATCGAAAGATATATAGGGACTTTGGTACTCCATTTACCTTAAATCGGACGCAAATATATATGGGAGCTATATCTAAATCTGAACCGATTTTCAGCAAACTTAACACACATCAATCTAGACCTAATCCATTTCGCTATGCCAAATTTCGAGCAAATCGAAGGCTATATAGGGACTTTGGGGCACCATTTACATGAAATCGGACGAAACTATATATGGGAGCTATATCTAAATCTGAACCGATTTTCTCGAAACTTGGCAGACATCACTCTAGGCTTAATTTAATACGTTATGCCAAATTTCGTGCAAATCGAAAGATATATAGGGACTTTGGGGCACCATTTACATGAAATCGGACGAAACTATATATGGGAGCTATATCTAAATCTGAACCGATTTTCTCGAAACTTGGCAGACATCACTCTAGGCTTAATTTAATACGTTATGCCAATTTTCGTGCAAATCGAAATATATATAGGGACTTTGGGGCACCATTTACATGAAATCGGACGAAACTATATATGGGAGCTATATCTAAATCTGGACCGATTTTCACGAAACTTGGCAGACATCATTCTAGACTTAAATGATTACGCTGTACCAAATTTCGTGCAAATCGAAAGATATATAGGGACCGTTTACATTAAATCGGTTAAATATATATATGGGAGCTATATCTAAATCTGAACCGATTTTTCCCAATTTCAATAGGGTTCGTCCTTGGGCCGAATAAGTGACCTATGCCAAATTTCATCCAATTCGGATCATAAATGCGACCTGTACTTTGTTTACAATTTAACATGGACAGACAGACGGACGGACAGACGGACGGACGGACGGACATGCTTAAATCGACTTAGAAAGTGATTCTATGCATATTCTCAAAAGGAACCATGTGTCTATCTCGTTTCCTTTTGCCTGTTACAAACATATGCACAAAGACATAATACCCTGTACCACAGTGTGGTGAAGGGTATAAAAATATGATCCGACTGGTCTTCATAAATTTGACTTAAAGTCAGTTTTGGAATTATGAAGACGAAGGCACAAGGGTCTATTAAAATAAAACGACATTCAAAAGGAAGCAGTGCACAAACAAAAGGCTCTGGTAAAAATAACAACAACCACTTTGCTGGCAGTATGCTGAATGAAGGGGACACTAGTGTGTCCGTCTGTCTGTCCCATAGGTGGAAATGTTCATCACACAGTCATCGTCAACGGCATTGTCGTGGTCAACATTGTCATGATCCATGGCAAACGTACCACGTTCTAAATGTGAGCGGTGTTTTCACGTACGTGATTTGTTTGCAGCATATGAATAAATATATTATTTTTTACTGACTGACACACACATTCGCATACATACACACGTGAAGGAATAAGAAGAACAGCGCTACAAGTAGCCATCATCGTCATTGAAACTCGAACAAAAAGGAAGCACATCCCTTTTGAATAACATTTCAGTTTTCTTTTTTCCCTATGTTGTTGTTATTGTTGTTTTTATTGCTGTCAGCTTACCACCGACAAAATGCTACTGATATGGTCGTTATGGTAGTTGCCTTCATTGTTGTTGTTTTTTTGTTGTTCGACAGTAGTTCGTTTTTTGATTTAATAATAACTCTCTTCAGTGATATAAAACACAGTCCATATGTCCTTTTCTGGTACGACAACACAACGTAATGAGGTATGATCAGTATGTATGTATGTACTTTACGCACTCTCCGGTTCTGATGTGATTGGGATTTTCTATATGAAAATATGTGTACAGCTTATCTTTATTAAGAAATTCAGTAGCAGCTATGATGGCTTCTTTTTGTTGTGCTGGTAATCATTTTATTGATATCTTGATAAGCCATGGGCAAGACAACACAAACAAAAGAGGGCTTGGACACACATATACACAGCTATAGAAGGTTTAGAACTACAATGAAAATATATGGACGGATAGGAGTTTAAAAGAAAATAACAGGGAACTATGCAAAGCGTAGATAATATATATATATATATATATATATATATATACATATCTCAAGGACCTACACAAGGCGTGGATTTTTTAAAAGATATTTTTAAGAACCATAACAAGGCGTGAATTTTTTACAAAATATGTTTAAGGATCTAAACAAGGAGTGGATTTATTAAAAAAAATTTCAAGGACCTACATAAGGCGTGGATCTATTAAAAAAATATTTTCAAAGATCTGCACAAGGCGTTGATTTATTAGAAAATATTTTCTAGGACCTACACAAGGCGTGGATCTATTAAAAATATATTTTCAAGGATCTGCACAAGGCGTGGATTTATTAGAAAATATTTTCAAGGACCTACATAAGGCGCGGATTTTTTAAAAAAAATATTGTTTTCAAGGACCTACATAAGGCGTGGATTTTTAAAAAAAATTCAAGGACCTACATAAGGCGTGGTTTTTTAAAGAAAATATTTTTTACAAGGACCTACATAAGGCGTGGTTTTTTAAAGAAAATATTTTTTACAAGGACCTACATAAGGCGTGGTTTTTTAAAGAAAATATTTTTTACAAGGACCTACATAAGGCGTGGATTTAAAAAAAATATTTTTTTCAAGGACCTACATAAGGCGCGGATTTTTAAAAAAATATATTTTTTTCAAGGACCTACATAAGGCGTGGATTTTTTTAAAAAATATTTTTTTCAAGTACCTACATAAGTTGTGGATTTTTTTTAAAAAAATATTTTTCTCAAGGACCTACATAAGGCGTGGATTTTTTAAAAACTTTTTTCAAGGACCTACATAAGGCGTGGATTTTTTAAAGTATATTTTTTCAAGGACCTACACAAGGCGTGGATTTTTTTAAAGAATATTTTTTCAAGGACCTACATAAGGCGTGGGTTTTTTAAAAATATTTTTTCAAGGACCTACACAAGGCGTGGAATATTTTTTTAAGGACATTCAAAAAGCGTGGATTTTTTAAAAAATATTTTTTTTTCAAGGACCAACTCAAGGCGTGGATTTTTTAAAAAATATTTCTTTTCAAGGACCAACTCAAGGCGTGGATTTTTTAAAAAATATTTTTTCAAGGACCAACTCAGGGAGTGTATTTTTTAAAACATATTTTTTTTCAAAGACCAACTCAGGGCGTGGATTTTTTAAAAAATATTTTTTTTCAAGGACCTACATAAGGCGTGGATTAAGGCGTGGATTTTTGAAAGAATATTTTTTCAAGGACCTACATAAGGCGTGGATTTTTTTAAAAAATATTTTTTCAAGGACCTACACAAGGCGTGGATTTTTTAGAGAATATTTTTCAGGGACCTACATAAGGCGTGGATTTTTTAAAGAATATTTTTTAAGGGACCCATCCACACAAGGCGTGGATTTTTTAAAAAAAATATTTTCAAGGACCTACACAAGGCGTGAATTAATAGAAAATATTTTCAAGGACCTACACAAGGCGTGGATATTTTAAATAATATTTTCAAGGACCTATACACGGCGTGGGTCTACTAAAAAAATATTTTCAGGGACCTACACAAGGTGTGGGTCTATTAAAAAATATTTTCATGGACCTATACAAGGCGTGGATCTATTAAAAACATAAGGCGTGGATCTATTAAAAAATATTTTCAAGGACCTACACAGAAATTTCCTTTCTTTTTCAAGGTAGTCAATCCAAATTGTTCCATGGCCATAGCTTTCCTTGGCGTAAAAGTGTCCTTACACAATTTTCCCATTGAAAATTTTTGCTACCAAAAATTGTTTTCAATACTTTTTTTGCCTCCCATTCTGAATAATTTGTTAAATATCAAATTTATTATTAATGTCTTCCCTAGTCTTAGTCTCTGTGAAAAATTGCCTTTTAAGAGCTTGCATTTTTTTCTATCGCATTTATTCGGTTTTGTGTTTTGTTGTTGTTGTTTTTCACATAGTTTAACTGGATAAATGATCTTGTGACATACTTAATAAATTTTGCTACACCATTGATATTAAGTCACTCCAAAAAGGTAAGAGCTTTGAATGAAATAAGAAAAAAACCAAAATCGACTTTTATGGTCAAAACCATACCGCTAAAATGTTAAAATGATATACCATATCCTCCTACTTAGTCAACAACAGCATTACGAACAACAACAATAACAACAACAGTAACAACAACAACAAAGATCCCTTAAGAGGCTGATAAAAATGGACAAAACGCCGCCGCCGCCACAGCCAAATAAAAAAAAAAAACTCTCCATAAAGTGGAAAATGAAGACGAAGCCGGAGAAGACAAAATGCCATGGTTTAGATGATGGTGGTCCATTTGTTTTCGATGATCATTTGTCGCGCATTTTAAGCGCGTTTAATAAAATTGCATTACAAGCGGCCACCGCAAATGTGGATGTAGATGGTTGGCCGAATGGATAGACAGACAGGCAAACACTTAAATAGACAATCCTCACCAGAGATCAGTTGGTTTTTATACCCTACAGAATAAAATTGAGGGTATATTATATTCGATAATCTGTTTGTTTCGGATCGAAATGCCCTTCGGATCGATACGCCTTGTATAGGTCCCTAAAAAAATTATTTTAATAAATCCACGGCTTGTATAGGTCCTTGAAAAATTATTTCAATAAATCCACGCCTTGTATAGGTCCTTGAAAAAAATATTTTAATAAATCCACGCCTTGTATAGGTCCTTGAAATTATCTTTTAATAAATCCACGCCTTGTATAGGTCCTTGAAATTATCTTTTAATAAATCCACGCCTTGTATAGGTCCTTGAAATTATCTTTTAATAAATCCACGCCTTGTATAGGTCCTTGAAAAAATTATTTTAATAAATCCACGCCTTGTATAGGTCCTTGAAAAAATTATTTTAATAAATCCACGCCTTGTATAGGTCCTTGAAAAAATTATTTTAATAAATCCACGCCTTGTATAGGTCCTTGAAAAACTTATTTTAATAAATCCACGCCTTGTATAGGTCCTTGAAAAAATTATTTTAATAAATCCACGCCTTGTATAGGTCCTTGAAAAAATTATTTTAATAAATCCACGCCTTGTATAGGTCCTTGAAAAAATTATTTTAATAAATCCACGCCTTGTATAGGTCCTTGAAAAATGTTTTTTAAAAAATCCACGCTTTGTATAGGTCCTTGAAAAATGTTTTTTAAAAAATCCACGCTTTGTATAGGTCCTTGAAAAATGTTTTTTAAAAAATCCACGCCTTGTATAGGTGGTTGAAAAAATATTATTTAATAAAATCCACGCCTTGTATAGGTCCTTGAAAAAATTATTTTAATAAATCCACGCCTTGTATAGGTCCTTGAAAAAATTATTTTAATAAATCCACGCCTTGTATAGGTCCTTGAAAAAATTATTTTAATAAATCCACGCCTTGTATAGGTCCTTGAAAAAATTATTTTAATAAATCCACGCCTTGTATAGGTCCTTGAAAAAATTATTTTAATAAATCCACGCCTTGTATAGGTCCTTGAAAAATTATTTCAATAAATCCACGCCTTGTATAGGTCCTTGAAAAAAATATTTTAATAAATCCACGCCTTGTATAGGTCCTTGAAAAAATTATTTTAATAAATCCACGCCTTGTATAGGTCCTTGAAAAATTATTTTAATAAATCTATGCCTTGTATAGGTCCTTGAAAAATTATTTTATAAAAATCCACGCCTTGTATAGGTCCTTGAAAAAATTATTTTAATAAATCCACGCCTTGTATAGGTCCTTGAAAAAATTATTTTAATAAATCCACGCCTTGTATAGGTCCTTGAAAAAATTATTTTAATAAATCCACGTCTTGTATAGGTCCTTGAAAAAATTATTTTAATAAATCCACGCCTTATATAGGTCCTTGAAAAATTATTTTATAAAAATCCACGCCTTGTATAGGTCCTTGAAAAAATTATTTTAATAAATCCACGCCTTGTATAGGTCCTTGAAAAAATTATTGAAAGATATTTTTATAAAAATCCACGCCTTTTTAAAAAATCCACGCCTTGTGTAGGTTCTTGAAGAAATATTTTTAATAAAGCCGCGCCTTTGCTGTTGCCTGAAAACATATTTTGTTTAGGGTATGAAAAATTCGGTTCTGCCGAGCTTTTCGATTTTTGGAAATTCAAGTCTACTTGGCCCCATACTGCACACACACAAAACAATTTGTAGAGCTTTATGACCACCATCAAATATGACTTAAAACTCGAACCCAAACTAAGACTGCGTAAAATTTGAGATATTCCAAAAGCAGATGTGAGGTCTGTGAGGGAGTTCGATCCCACTCCCTCTCTCCCCCCATTCCATAAGTAGGTTGGCTGCTTACAAGCATATTATTAATAACAATAATGCTTTTAGAAGAGAAACCATAGCAACGAAAAAAAATAAATATGGACAAACTATGATTATATGTTTGGATGGATACATCGGTTGGAATGAATGAGTAAATGGATGGTAGATTGGTAGGAGAGGCCGAAATGGCGAGGGAGGTGCATTAAAAGCTCTATAAAATATTTATCAAATACATTATTTGTGCACATATTTTTGAATATTTGAGCAGATTTTCTAGCAGACTGTCTAGCTAGCTGGCTGCCTTACTGGCTGGGAGAATATTAAAAAAAATCGAAAAATGAAAAGAAATCTGCCATACAATTGAGGTTAAAGTATAAGGCAACAATCCACTCCCCCACTACTTTAAAAAAAGCAAACAAAAAATTCGGAAAACCAAACATCTTGGCGGCCCGAAGTTTTGCTACGTTTTGTTACGAGGTCATGTACGTCACAGCGTAAACTCTATGAAAATTTTTTCAAAGCCCATTTTGTTAGCCATGGCTAAAAAGTTTGCCAACAAAATGACAATAATTTTTTATTACATTGTTGTTTGACATCCTTTTAGCAATGCAGCCAGCAATGGTTGGGCCACAAAACGACAATATTCCCTTGTTAGCAGAAAGGTGATCATCATCAATGCCCGTTGCTCTTGGCCAGAGACAACGGTTGCCATCAGTTTTCCTAGTTTTTGGCTTGTTCGGCAAATAACCTCAACATGTTGTTTTGGTGGGCCCCATTTACATTAATTTATCTTAAAGTAGTCATATTCTTTTGTCATTGCTTTTCAGCATATCAGGTGTTTTGTTGTTGTTGTGGTTGACTAGGAGGGAGTGAGAGCAATTCTTGTTAGTGCCATTTAACTATCATTTATTTGGGTGTTAATCCGTTTTGACAAATTTGCTCAAATGTAACGACGACTCCAATGACATCAAAGTAAAACGCAAAAAAAAAAATGGGAACAAGCAGCAATGTCAAGCGGGGAAATGTTGGAGGCAACTTTGGTGAGTTATGGTAAAGTAAAAAAATAATATTAACGTGGATTAAAAAAATAAACACCTTTTTAAAATAATATTTCTATGAAAATGTTGGGCATGGTATTAAAAAAATAATTTTCTAACTAGCTAAAAATGTTTGATTTTTTAAAAAATATATTTTTATACCCTTCACCACACTGCTGTACAGGGTATTATGTCTATGTGCATATGTTTGTAACACGCAAAAGGAACGAGATAGACACCATTTGAGAATATGCATAGAATCACTTTCTAGGTCGATTTATGCATGTCCGACCCTCCGTCCGTCTGTCTCTCTGTCCATGTTAAATTGTAAACAAAGTACAGGTCGCATTTCTAATCCGAATTGGATGAAATTTAGCACAGCTCTTCTATTTGGCCCAAGGACGTACCCTATTCCATATATATTTTCGTCCGATTTGAGGTAAATGGGGAACAAACTCCCCATAAATCTTTCGATTCGCACGAAATTGGGAATAGGGTACTAAATTAGGTCCAAAATGTTAAATTTCGAGAAAATCGGTTCAGATTTAGATATATCTTCCATATACTGTTTTGCCCGATTAAATGTAAATGATGCACCAAAATCCCTATATATTCTTCGATTTGCACGAAATGTGGCATAACGTACTGAATTGAGCCTAGAGTGTTGTCTGCCAAGTTTCGAGAAAATCGTCCAGATTTAGATATAGCTTCCAATTATAGTTTCATCCAATTTCATGTAAATGGTGCAACCATTCGATTTGCACGAAATTTGGCATAACGTACTGAATTGAGCCTAGTTTCGAGAAAATCGGTCCAGATTTAGATATAGCACCCACATATAGTTTCTCCCGATTTAAGGTAAATGGTGCACTAAAGTGCATATATATCTTTAGATTTTCACGAAATTTGGCACAGAGTACTGAATTAGGTCTAGAAAGATGTGTGTTAAGTTTCCTGAAAATCGGTCCAAATTTAGATATAGCTCCCATATATATTTTCGTCCGATTTAATTAAAATGGTGTACCAAAGACCCCATATATATTTCGATTTGCACGAAATTTGGCATAGCATAATGAGTTAGGTCGAGAATGATGTGTGTTAAGTTTCCTGAAAATCGGTCCAGATTTATATATAGCACCCATATATATTTTCGTCCGATTAAATGTAAATGGTCCACCAAATACCCTATATATCTATCGATTTGCACGAAATTTGGCACAGCATAATGAATTAGGTCTAGAATGATGTGTGTTAAAATTCCTGAAAATCGGTCCAGATTTAGATATAGCTCCCATATATATTTTCGTCCGATTTAATGTAAATGGTCAACCAAATACCCTATATATCTTTCAATTTGTACGAAATTTTGTATAATGTACTGAATTGGGTCTAGAATGACGTATGTTAAGTTTCGTGAAAATCGGTTCAGATTTAGATGTAGCTCCCATATATATTTTCGTCCGATTTCATGTAATTGGTGTACCAAAGTCCCTATATATCGTTCGATTTGCAGCGTAATGAAGTAGGTCTAGAATGATGTGTGTTAGGTGTCGTGAAAATCGGTTCAGATTTAGATATAGCTCCTATATATTTTTTCTTCCGAGTGTATGTAAATTGTGCACTAAAGACCCAAAGTTTGATTGATTACCACACAATGTGATACAATGAACTGTAGTTAATATAAGTTAATCTCTGACAAGTCTCATTGAAGTCGGTTCACGTTATATATATATATTATATCTGTAGCAACTCTATATCTGACCAAATGAAAAATTTAGTAAAGGTTGCAGAATGACAAGTTTATGGATCCATTTTCGTGTTTATGGCCCTTCAACGTCTGTTAGGATTCATCTGTTGAATATACCCAAAGTGGTGAAGGGTATCATATAGTCGGCCCCGTCCGACTTTACTACTTTCCTTACTGTAATATATATGATAGAAACAACGGAACGAATTTTGTCTATATAAAATAATATCGTTTCTTTGGGAGAATTTCATAAATATTCCGAATTGTTGCCAATTTTACCAGGAATATCCAACTTTAGAAAGGAGATGTCAATGACAAAAGTATTCCTCAGAAAAATTCACTGTAGATCTCGGAACACAAAAAATCTCTAGCGTTTATATATAACCAGGAAAAAGCTCTACAAGATTTGGACATTTTCTGAGAACTTACTGGCATAGTTTTGTTCATTTTTGAAAAGTGCCACAAAATGCGACCAATTTTTCGTTTTTTGGGAAAATTTTTAAAATAGAAAATATTCTATGGAAAATTTCACTATGAGTCTCCGACAATGAATAATCTGTAGAACAAACTGTTGTACACCAAAAATTTTGATAATTTGATTAGTTTTCAGAATTATTGCCAAAATAGGCCATAATTTCTAATACCCTCACAACATTGTTGTGTTGCATATAATTAAATTAACTTTTTTAATTTTTAAGAATTGACTTGCATTTTCAATTTTCCATATTGCAAGGCAAAAACAAAAAAATTGTGTTAAATACCAAATTTGTAATAACAATTACAATAACAACAAAATCAACAACACAATAGAACTCTCCGAATCAAACTAAAACATAACATCGAAAAAATTCCAGTAGCTCACGTTTAAGCACTTCATGTTATTGTAATATTCATGAACTTTTGGTTGTTACAAGCTGCCGATTCTTCGTCTTCTTCTTAAACGGCCTAAAGATGCCAAGAATCAAAGAAAATATAATTTTGTCGTCATTGGTGGAACAATTTTAATTTTTTTTTCCAAGATGATGATGTTTTGGGTTGTAGGAAATTGTTGTTGTTTTTGTTGCTGTGTGTTTAAAGTACATTACAGTAGCAAATTGTTTTGAAGTACTACAAACACAAGCCAACAGTAACAACAACTTTACACATTTTGTGTAGCGTTTTTTTTTTTTGCCTGAACGATTAACCACAAATTTTGTCCTGCAAAGTCCCGATGCAAAAAAAAAACCAAAAGCGAATACTGAAAACAATTACATAAAAACCATAACAATAGTATTAAAACAGGTCTCAATTTTTGTAAGGCAACCAAGAAAAAATATATATCCCTTATACCCCAAGATCCCATCCTCCCCTCCCTCTCCCTGCAATGTTATGGCGAAATTCAGCAATCACCACAGAGAAAATAAAAATACAACAATGACAATCAAACTACACAATAATGTCGTGCTTTAAACAGATATAAACAGAATCAATGCTTTACAATGACATCCACCCCCCCACCCTCTTCTTAAAGGTAAGAGAGGGGGATGGCTTTGCAAAATTTGAAACGCCAAATTGATTTGAAAAACGTAAAACCCCCCCCAACAATCATAGTCAAGAAAACAATTGCCACGGCTTGAGAGCATGGCACTGCAACGCGCAATGGTAGTCATGGTCGTCATCCCAAAAGTGGCCACTCAAATTAAATACCAATTCATTGAAGATGAGCATTTTAAAAAAACAAAAATCTAAAGGATTCCAAACGAAAATCGAAAATCTGTGTGTCTATGTGTGTGCCAGTGCAATTTTTGTTAAAACCCCCAAAACGAGCCACAACATTAACATAAAACAAATTATGCCAACGTGACTTTACCATAAATGCAACAAAAATTAAACAACAACAACAAAAGCATCACATCCCAATGACAACAACTCTAGGCAATCACTAACTAAACTATGCCAATTGTCATTGCACCGCCATCTACATCGGCGGGGCAATCGCACATTTTTTTCAGATGTTCTAAAATGATTATTTTTTTCTCACACAATAATCGGGACCCGAAGCTGAAATTAACACAATTATTTTAAATATTTCTTTTTGATTTTTTCTAGCTTCTGAGAGTTGTATTTTTTTCAATTCCAACAATAATGAGTGAAAATACTTTGTTGTTGGTATTTGAAATTTTTGCCACATTGATTTCTCATAACCCACTTTTGTGGACTATGCAATGCAAAAGTTTAGAAAACATTCCTGCATTTATTATAATAATAATTCATAGTACAGGGGTACCCTACAGAATGTGTTATTAGACTTGGGAAAAAAAATCTCGAACTACCAAGGTCTGATAGACCCGGATAAAATATTTTCTATCAGTCCACGCCTTGTGTAGATCCAGGACTAAAAAATTAAAGCCTAAAAAAATAATTTAAAAAAATCGGCGCCTAAAAAAAGTTTAAAAAAATCTACATTCTTAACACATTTTTAAAAAATTAAAATGAATCCACGCATAAAACAATATTTAAAATCAGTAAACACAATTCAAAGGTCGGACGAAGCCTTTACCACTTTGGATACCTACAAGAGATGCTAATATATACAATATCCTGTCGATAGAACATACATATAATCTTTAGAGGGCCATGGAATGGAATGGGGGTGAAACTAAATGTGTGATCTACATTTGAACCAGTTAAAAACCCATGCACATACCATTCTGAAATCTATTAAAAATTATCACGTGTATATGGAACTGATGTATGCTCCTCGGTGCACCATTTATATGGGGAGATTTAGATACCTGAACCGATTTTCACAAAACGTCGTATACATAAATATGTATCTATCTCAATACGATGTGTAAAATTTTGTATTAATCGGACAATCCTTGGGAGTATGGTGTACCATTCACCAAAAAAATCGGTATATGGGAGCTATACCCAAATATAAATCGGTTATCACAAAACTTCGTATAAATCAATGTGGACCTATTTTAATACGCTCTGCAAAATGTTGTCTCACTAGAAATAAATATCGAAAGTTTGGTGCACAATTTACCTAAAATCGGACGAAACTGTATATGGGAGCTATATCTAAATCAGAACCGATTTCAACAAAACTTCATAAATACCAAACAGGACCTAATTTAGTACACTGTGCAACATTTTGTCTCAATCTGAAAAATATTGGAAGTTTGGTGCACCATCTACATAAAATCGGACAAAACTATATATAGAAGCTATATCTAAATCTGCACCGATTTTCACAAAACGTACAACACATCACTCTAGACTTAATTCCGTACGCTGTGCTAAATTTCGTTCAAATCGAAAGATAATAGGGATTTTGTGCACCATTTAAATAAAATCGGACGAAAATATATACGGGAGCTAAATCTAAATCTGCAGCGATTTTCACGAAAATTAGCACTCATCATTCTGGGCTTAATTCAGTACGCTATGCCAAATTTCGTGCAAATCGAAAGATATGTTGGGATTTTGGTGCCCCATTTATCCTAAATCGGATGAAAATATATACTGGAGCTATATCTAAATCTGAACCGATTTTCACAAAACTTCACACGCATCATTCTAGACTCAAATCACTACGTTATGCCAAATTTCGTGGTACATCATTTACATAAAGATGGACGGAAATATATATGTGAGCTATATCTAAATCTGAATCGATTTTCCCCAATTTCAATAGGGTTCGTCCTTGGGCCAAATAAGTAACCTATGCCAAATTTCATCCAAATCAGATTATAA
>NW_026872954.1:0-14079 GCF_032173495.1 Musca vetustissima | reverse complement strand
AAAGAAACATAAAATTAAAACATTTAATGAGAAGTAAATATATATAAATTTTGTCAATGATATGTTTTTTATTTCTGTAGCAAAATTCCCAAAGTTGTCTCTTGACATTAAAAACACAATAACAACACCAACGAAACGAAGTACTTAATTACTTAATTTACAATAAAAATACACAACAATAGGGTTAATTATGCAAATGACATAGCATGGAGTTGTGGAGTGGACTCTTTGGTATTTGGGTGTGTGTGTGTGTGTGTGTGTGTTACAAAAATGACACTACCAGTTGTGTTTTTTTTTTTATTTTTTCTACTCAACCTTTAACCTTTTTTGTGTAAATGTCAAGGCTTGGAATTTCGGGGCTAACATAAATATGTTCATCACAGATAAGGTCAAGTGTAGTTGTTTTTTATAGCATATTGGGCTACATCTTGGTCATTGTTGTTACCAAAAAAATTTAATATTTTTTGTTGGAGGCAGGAGGATTTCATAAAAAATAAATTATGTTTAGATATCCCTTTGCACAATTTAGATAAGCACCAGCAGTTCTCTTTTATTTGTGCAAAACATAATTTATTTGAATGTGATCAAAAGGGGTTTAAATTGTTGGGTCAATAAAAACACACATAGTTAAGAAGGGTGGAATTTATTTTGTTGGGCATTAAATAAAAATAAACTCGTAAAGTACAAAAAAAAAAAAAACGTAAGGAAAATTCAAAAGTCGGTCAGGGCCGACTATATGATACCCTTCACCACTATGGTACATGCAAGACATGTTAATATCTACAATATCCTGTAGTTATAGAAATTTCGCATACACCTAATTCAGTACACTGTGCAAAATTTTTTCTTAATCGGATAAATATTGGTATGGAGCTTCATTTACATAAAATGGGACGAAACTATATAAAGTAGCTATATCTAAATCTGAACCGATTCCAACAAAATTTCACAAACATCAGTCGGGACCTACTTCAGTACTCTGTGCAAAATTTTGCTTTAGTCGGACCACAATTGGGAGTTTGGTTACATTAAATCGGGCGAAACTATAAATCGGAGCTATATCTAAATCTGAACCTATTTCAACAAAACTTGGCATACAACTATCTAGACCTAATTCAATACTCTGTGCAAAATTTTGCCTACATCGGATCACTATTGAGAGTTTGGTCCTTGGGCCTATTAAGTGACCCGTGCCAAATTTCATCCAAATCGGATCATAAGTGGGACCTGTATTTTGTTAACAAAAATACATAGATGGACGGTCATGCATAAATCGACTCAAAAAGTGATTATCTGCATATTCTCAAAAGAAACCATGGGTCTATTTCGATTTTTTTCCTGTTACAAACATATGCACAAAGACATAATACCCTATACCAATAAGAACTCAAAGTACCAAATTTCAGCGAATTCGGTCGAAAAATACGATCAAAACCCCCAAACTAGCGAAAATTGGGGATACCCTTATATGGGGGATATGCGAAACTATAGACCTATATGTATAATTTTTAGTAGGGCGGTTTGCTACCCAATAAGAACTCGAGGTACCAAATTTCAGCGAATTCAGTTAAAAAAACGCGCTAAATAACCTCAAAATACCGAAAATTGGGAGGTACCCTTATATGGGAGCTATGCCTAAACGGGGACCGATTTTCTCCAATTTCAATAGGGTTCGTCCTTGGACCAATTACGTGACCTTTGCCAAATTTCGTCATAATCGGAACATAAATGCGACCTGTACTTTGTTAACAAAAATACATGGACGGACGGACATGCATACATCGACTCAGAAAGTGATTCTATGCATATTGTCAAAAGGAACCATGGGTCTATCTCGATTATTTTTGCCTGTTACAAACATATGCACAAACACATAATACCCTGTGACTATATAATATGCTACAAAACTTTGGGTATATACAAGAGGTGCTCATTTGACATTTAGAGATTTTGAAAAACATTTTTGTCTGAGAAGCCTAGTGCCTTTGGTGTGTTATATATGGAAGCTTCATTGATATCTGAATTTATTTTCGCAGATTCTAGGGATCATACTTGATAAGATCCAAATAAATGTGACACGTATATTATTTCCAAAAAATACATGAACACGCCCACCTGCATAAATCGACTCAAAATGCTATTGTAACTACATGCTCAAACTTAGGGACTATTTTTATACTCTTCACCACACTGTGGTACAGCGTATTATATTTTTGTGCATATATTTGTAACAGGCAAAAGGAAACGATATATACACATGGTTGCTTTTGAAAATATGTATAGAATCACTTTCTGAGTCGATTTATGCATGTCCTTCCAGCTGTCCGTCTGTTGGTGTTAAATTGTAAACAAAGTACAGGTCGCATTTATGATTCGAATTGGATGACATTTGGCACAGCTCATTTATTTGGCCCAGGGACGAACCCCATTGAAAATAGGTTCAGATTTCGCTCCAATATATATTTTCGTCCGATTTAATATAAATGGTGTGTGAAAAACCCTATATATCTTTCGATTTGCACCAAATTTGCCACATCGTACTGAATTAAGGGAACCCCACCCATTCTCGATTTTAATTTTTCAAGATTTTCAATGGGCTGGCAAATCAATACCAATGCTTGTTATGGTTTGTAACTTTGCACATATATATTTGAAGATTTAAAAAAGAAGAAAAACAATTTACAAAAAATTTTTGTTGTTGCTTTGTTGTTGTTTTTTGTAATTAAAGAAAAGTCCTTATTTTTGATGGCGGGCATGATAACTCCTCACTGGATCATCGGAATCCGAAAATTACAACGGTGTTAGAGAGAGTACATATCTGGCTCTCGTATGAACTAGGATTATTGACTTCGCTCAAAAATTAACAAAATGGCGGACCTTTGAAAAAATATTTTTGAAAAATCGCCGAATTTTGACCAAAAACCAAGTTAAAAAATTAGGAAGATCTTCACCGATTGGCTTTATCCTAGTTCATACGATAGCTGTACACTCACAGAGAAACGTGTAAAAATTTGAAATCGATTCGGTTATTAGTTTTTGAGTTATCGTGCCCGCCATTCGCAAAAGAGAAAAACGCGTTTAAAGTTTGAGAAGCCCTTTAGCCGTCACTTGATGCTGACACAATAAATCGGCTATATCTTCAAGAGTTCTTGAGATTTTCACTTGAAATTTTGTAGAGACATTCTTGAATTAGTGTAGAATCGAATTAAATCAAAAAAATTTTTGACCCCCAGAATGGGGGGGGGTCCCCTTAAGTCTAGAATAATGTGGGCTGAGTTTTGTGAAAATTAGTTCAGAAGTAGATATAGCTCCCATATATATTTTCGTCTTATTTAATGTAAATGGTGCACCAATGTCCCGATTTACACTAAATTTGGCATAGCGTACTAAACTAGGGCTAGAATAATTTGTGCTAAGATTCGTGAAAATCGGTTCAGAGTTGGATGTAGCTCCCATATATATTTTATTCCGATTTAATGTAAATGGTGCACCAATGTCCCTATATATCCTTCGATTTTTGCGAAATTTGGCATAGCGAACTAAATTAAGCCTAGGATGATGTGTGCTCAGTTTCGTGGAAATCGGTTCAGATTTAGACATAGCTCCCATATATAGTTTCGTCCGATTTAAGGTAAATGGTGTATCAAAGTTTCTATATATGATTCGAGTTGCCGAAATTTGGCATAGCATACTGAATTAAGTCTAGAATGACATGCGCAACATTTTTTCGTCCGATTTAAAGTAAATGGTGTACCAAAATTTGTCATAGCGTACTGAATAAAGTCTATAATGATGTGTGCTAAGTTTTGTGAAAATCGGTTCAGATTTAGATTTAGCTCCCCTAAATATGTTCGACGGAATTAATGGAAATGATGCACCGAAGTCCGAATATATCTTTCGAATTGCACGGAATTTTGCGCAGCGTATTGGGTCTAAAATGATGTGTGTTAAGTTTCGTGATAATCGCTTTAAATTTATATATAGCTCCCATATATATTTTCGTCCGATTGAATGTAAATCGTACACCAAATTCCCTATATATCTTTCGATGTGAACGAAATTTGGCATAGCGTACTGAATTAAGTCTAGAATGATGTCGGTTCATATTCAAATATACCTGCCATATATTTTTGTCCGATTTTATGTTAATAGTGCACCAAAGACCCAAAGTTGGGCCGATTGACACCAAATTTTGCACAACGTACTGAAGTCAATATAAACTAGCGTGTGGAAAGTATCGTTAAAATCGGTTCAGAATTAGGTATAACTCCCATATAAAGTTTCTTTCGATTTTAAATAAATGGTGGACCAAAGCCCCAAGGTTAGGCCGAATGTTACAAAATTTTGCACAACGCACTGAAGTTTAACGTGTGTCACGTTTTCCTACCAAAGTAGCAGTAATTCGACATGCCAGGATTTTGGAGGATGCAACATGTTTTTGCACAAAATTTTGGATATAGAACAATTTTTGAACAAAGATCCAGTATGAAGGTTCGGCTTAATCTTTGTTGTTGGCACATTTGTAGGCACATTTCCATTGAACTTGGCATTCCGCAAGTTCAAAAGGCACACCAAGTGTACCTTTTTTGGTACATGCACAGCTTTAGACACATATTTTTACCGAAGTGAATGTATTTTGACATTCCTAGTTATTTAGGAGTGAAAAAAGAATGGCAGAAAATTGTTGATGTAGGTCCATGTGTTAACATGAGTTCCATACAAATGCACCTCCCAATTTTAAGCATTTCTACGGCTTTATCGACTTTTCCAGCATCGAAATTTCTATAATCTAGATTTCAGGTGAAAAAGTATTTGCCGAAAATATTCGATAAGACTAGTCAACGTTCTGACATGGGCCCGATACAAGGTTATGAAGATTTTAGCCGCATCTTCTAATTGGACATTACGGGTTCTTAGGGGGTGTAATTTAGAATTCCGGAACAATGATGGTTTAGAAGCATTTTTTTTTAAGTCTAAGCTTTTTCTATACGAGTTTTAGTACCAGCAACAAACTCGTCTCAGAATAACTCAAAAACATGACATATGACAAATTTATTCTTCTGTGTTCTTAACCCAACTAACGCCAGTGATTTATTCTTGAAACTCGGATCTTTCATATTTTCTTAATAGTCAAATATTTTATAATAACATTTGGTTTTGGCATGAAGGAGATTATAGGAAAAGATACAACAATGAATTAACTTACTTTAGAGAAAGTCACTAAGATAACGGTTATTTTATCGAAGGGTACAAACTTTTATTTTGTATTATGACATCAATAACGATAATTATTTAATACAATTCTTATATTGTGAACCAGTTACAGGGAACAAGATGCATTGATTTTTATGAGCAATTTGCGTCATAGTTTAGTTTTGGCCTCATCTCAGACATATAAATTTATACTTTCATAAATGTTCTCAGAAAATTATTATGTATTGAGTACATATGAGTACACATGGCCGGGTAAATATTACCTGGCAATATAGTATATTTATTAATTCAGCATCTATATATGATTCTCCTGAAAATATCCCCATTCGGCAATAAATCACCTGTACGCCTTAAAAATCAAGCAAATTAAAGAAACCTGTGAACTTTTGCAACATTCTATGATTTCTTGCAAACTTTTATGTTCGCTTAATTCACTTCCATGATCTATGACATTCTCCCTAATCTCGCAGTGAAAACTTTATGAATGGTATGGAGAAAGAAACCAAACAAACAGCCGAACAAAAAACACAATTCTCATTGCTCCAATATACTTTCTAAATGACTGTTGTTTGTTTTGCTTTAACCATAAGCAATTCCGGTATACCTTCGTTAGAATGGGACTCACCGCACTCCTACAACCGTGCGCAGACACACACACACACACATACGAACATCCAGCGACAACAGTGTTACTTTGTATTAACTATAATTCCTGGCTCAACTCAATGAATGGAAAAGATAACGAGACGTTGCATGTAAACGTCGACTTCTGGCAAAAACAAACATTCAACATGAGTACTAACACCAACACCACTGCCATCACTTCTACCGCCACCCGACCACCAGGCCAGCCACTATTCATTCAATGCGTTCACACTTGGGGGGACGTCGTTTAATGAATGACAACGACAACACTGAGAATTGTTAGTAACTGAAAGAACTACTTTAGTACCTATTCTACGTACTCCGACCCCTATATCCTTTTCCCGTCCTCAACCTTCTTCCCCCACGCCACACATTGAATTTATATGGGAGACAAACGTTAACTGCAGTTGTTGGTTTTTTTTTTGGTTTGTCATGTCATTGCCTTGTTTTATGCGGTGTTGTAACACTGTTATCTGTCAATGGAAAATGTTTTGTAAGCGTGGTCTGAAAAGAGGTTAAGAGAGGCATTTGTATTGGGAATAACAGAAAACAAAAAATGAATGACTGAATTGGATCCTATATGGTAACTGTAAAACAAATTAGTTTTCACATCAGATGTGAATACAAGTGTATGAGAGTGTGTGTGTGAAGTGATTGTTGATTGTGATTTGTGAGAGAGTTTGTTGTAGTTGTATTTATTTATTCGATTGACATATTTTTTAATGGGATATTCAAAAGTGCAATTAGCTGTAGAAATAGAGAGTCATATGGGGATATACAGGCTTCATATTGTAGACAATTGTAGTAGAAAAACCAGTAAGGAAAGTAGTAAAGTCGGACGGGGCCGACTATATAATACCCTTCACCACTATGGGTATATTAAACAGGACTATTATAATGAAATTGTATGAAATAAAATATGTGATATTTATCTAAATGTGAATCTACCTAGATCTATCCATAAACATGTCATTCCTTTGTTACAATGGGACAAAAGTATGTAAATCGACTTCAAACAAATATAAATAGGTCATCCGTTGGGCTATATCTGTACTTCTAGAAAACGCAACTACGTAATTCTATGCTCAGTTTTGTAAGTTGTGCAAAATTTGATGTCAATCTGACATCATGAGCAGTTTGATGCCCAATTTACTTGAAATCGGGCGAAAATATATATGGGAGCTTTATACAAATATTAAGCAATTTCAAACAAATTTGTCACAGGTTAGGTTATACTAACTTCAGAACGTTTTGTTCCTATTGGTTCCTTGGTGCGTCAATTACTTAAAATCAATCTATAATAAAAGGGAGCTATATCTAAATCTAGGCCGATTTTCACGAAACAAGGCAGACATCACTCTAGGCTCAATTCAGTACGTTATGCCAAATTTCGTGCAAATCGAAGGATATATAGGGACTTTGGTGAACCATTTACATGAAATCGGACGAAACTATATATGGGAGCTTTATCTAAATCAGGACCGATTTTCTCAAAACTTGGCAGACATCACTCTAGGCTGAATTCAGTACGTTATGCCAAATTTCCTGCAAATCGAAGGATATATAGGAACTTTGGTGCACCATTTACATAAAATCGTACGAAACTATATATGGAGCTATATCTAAATAAGGACCGATTTTCTCAAAACTTGGCAGACATCACTCTAGGCTGAATTAAGTACGTAATGCCAAATTTCCTGCAAATCGAAGGATATATAGGGACTTTGGTGCACCATTTACATAAAATCTTACGAAACTATATATGGGAGCTTTATCTAAATCAGGACCGATTTTCTGGAAACTTGGCAGATATCACTCTAGGCTCAATTCAGTACGTTATGCCAAATTTCCTGCAAATCGAAGGATATATACGGACTTTGGTGCACCATTTACATAAAATCGGACGAAACTATATATGGGACCTATATCTAAATTAGGACCGATTTTCTCGAAACTTGGCAGACATCATTCTAGGCTCAAGTCAGTACGTTATGCCGAATTTCGTGCAAATCGAAAGATATATAGGGATTTTGGTGCACCATTTACATGAAATCGGGCGAAACTATATGGGAGCTATATCTAAATCTGGACCGATATTCTCGAAACTTGGCAGACATCAGGCTTAATTCAATACGTTATGCCAAATTTCGTGCAAATCGAAAGATATATAGGGACATTGGGGCACCATTTACATAAAATCGGACGAAACTATATATGGGAGCTTTATCTAAATCAGGACCGATTTTCTCAAAACTTGGCAGACATCACTCTAGGCTGAATTCAGTACGTTATGCCAAATTTCGTGCAAATCAAAAGATATATAGGGACTTTGGGCACTATTTACATGAAATCGGACGAAACTATATATGGGAGCTATATCTAAATCTGGACCGATTTTCACGAAACTTGGCAGACATCATTCTAGACCTAAATGATTAGGCTGTACCAAATTTCGTGTAAATCGAAAGATATATAGGGACCGTTTACATTAAATCGGTTAAATATATATATATGGGAGCTATATCTAAATCTGAACCGATTTTTCCCAATTTCAATAGGGTTCGTCCTTGGGCCGAATAAGTGACCATGCCAAATTTCATCCAATTCGGGTCATAAATGCGACCTGTACTTTGTTTACAATTTAACACGGACAGACAGACAGACAGACTGACAGACAGACGGACGGACGGACGGACATGCATAAATCGACTTAGAAAGTGATTCTATGCATATTCTCAAAAGGAACCATGTGTCTATCTCGTTTCCTTTTGCCTGTTACAAACATATGCACAAAGACATAATACCCTGTACCACAGTGTGGTGAAGGGTATAATAATCTGAACTGAATGTCTGGACCTGAACTAAAGTCGAAAATACTTCCGATGTTGACATGTATCATTAGTCGGTCTACGGAATTACCATCTTCGGACTTCATTTCGGTTTGGTAAAAGTATTTCGACTTGACAAGGGGTGGATCAAATCGAGCATTCCACATTGGAATACAAAATTTTAAAATTTTAGCACATTGGGTATTGGAAGGGAGGACCGATTAGTCTCATCTTCGCACATGATGTAATATAGTTAAAATCAGTGATCAGAGCAGTACACAATTAACTCTGAACTCAAATTGTCTGCGGATCTACATTCCGAGCCAGGGTAATATTTTATGGTATTTGACCGAATTGATGTCAACAGATCACCTTTCTTACATTGGCAACTTTTCCGAATTATGTCTCCCGGATCTCCTTCCCCGTGTAATATTTGGGATATTCGGCTTATGATAGTGGCCTCTAATGACTAGAAAACCAGAAAAAGCCGGATCAGGCGATCAGCGTTTCATTTTCGCCATCTAGTGTGGTAAGGGTAATATCAGAATAACTGCTAATATTGGTATCTATTTAAAGGCCAATCACTCCTCTGGGTTATACTGTCAACTTCTGTGTTCTATTTCCTTCAGAAGTAAATATATACGGCATAGAATGCACATTTTGCTATTTTTCACACAAAAGTCTAGGGGAATTTGTGGTCCTTCCGTCCCCTGCGTCTTCTTTGAACCGAACCGAGTGTACATGCAACATTTCGTGCTGATTGGTCCATAACTGTGGTTAGACGGACGGACGAACATGTCTAGATCATCTCAGCTAGTCGAGATATGATAGGAATACTAAAAGTTGGGCTAGGACCAACATTTCGCGGCTTTACAAACTCTTGGCCCACACAAAGTTATAATAGCTAATTACCTTACAACATAGTTGAGGTATAAATATTAGGGCGTGCAAATTTCAAGGTTAAGACATTAGCTTGTGCAAAATGTCGTTCAAATTAGTTAAATTATACCGACGTTATCTTTTTATACTAACCGCTGTAGATACCCCACCTGTGAGTGACTTTTTAACCCTACAACGAATGAAAAGCAGTATGCGGATCAGTATAGTCGGACGGTGCCGGAATTATGAGACCCTACACAACTACCACTGAAGTCTGTCTGTACATCCAAATTCCAATCCTTCCTAGATTTTGGGATATTAACAGACGGACAAACATGTCTAGATGGATTCAGTTAGCCGTCAAATGATGTAAAGACTTAAGGGTAGGTCTAAAATGAAAATGACGCAGGACGGTTGTAATATATGTCTGAAATCCTCGAAATGCTGAATATTGGGACTACCATAATATTAAGGATATGCCAATGATGGGACACTCATTGGCAATACAAAATAGAGTCAATTTGGTTTAAAAACGTGCGCAAACTCCTTAAAATTACAATTTTGGTTCTTAATAGATTGGCGGAACCTTGGGTCAGTTTTTGATACGGAAATTTTCTGAGAACCCAAAATAACAAATTACAACAAATTCGGTTGAAAAACGTACATAATATGCTAACAGTCCGTTATATGGTACTGTTCTACGAGGGCTATATAAAAACGTGGACCGATATATCCCACTTGCAATACAAAACCAGTTAGGATAGATCAAAAGTGGCCAACCAGATAATACATTTTTCACAACTTTGGTTAAAAATTTCATTAAGATGGAATCGGACGAATATATACATATTGGAGCTATATCAAAATATGATCCGATTACTTAGCACACATCATTCTAAACGTGTAATTCGAAAAAAATATAAGGCCTTTCCTGCACCATTTATATAAAAACCGACGTAAAAAAAAATATTTATGGGAGCTATATATTAATCTGAACTATTTTCACGAAACATTACACACGTCATTTTATACTCAATTTTGCCTGAATTGGATAAAATATAGGAGTTTATATTTAAATCTGAACCGATTTTAACAAAACTTAGCACACATCATTCTAGATTCGATTCAACACGCTATATACAATTTCGTGTAAATCGAAAGAAATAGGAGGCACTTTATTCTGATCACGAATATATTTTTACTTTATGGTGTATACGACGATTGTTTCGATGTGTTGCAAACTGAATAAAACGTTTTATATACACTCCAACTTATGCCAGAAGGTATAAAATTAAATGAAGTGAGAGGACCCGACTTCCAGACAAGATGGTAGAAAAGTGGTCAATTTTCAATTCAATGGGCCCCAGAACAAACGCGTATTTGTACCTGAGCTTTGGGCAGTAACGGCTTCCATAATGGTACCTCCAAATATTCGGTATGTTCAACAGATTTTACTACAATTTGGTACTCTCTAACAAAATCGGTCCACTTTTTATGATAGCTCCCATATAATGGTACTCCCTACTATTCGGCATTTAGGGGAGTGAGTTTTTCTGCCAAATTGGCTATTATTATTGACTAAGAATTATAGATATCTATCAATTTTTGGGGATAGCCTCCATAGAGCGGTACTACCTCATTATTCAGTATGTTGGGGAATTTTGCAAATCTTCCTACCAAAAATTTTTAATATTGTGCCAGTCTTTTGGGTGGTCCCGGTTGGGCATTTTGGGAGTTTGAACACTTGTTTCAACCAAATTGGCTGTCAGATATTTTGAGTTCCCATTGGGTAGTAAATCCGGCTTCCCGAAATGGTCAGTATTGCTTCACTTTTTAGGATAGCCCCCATATAACGGTACCCCCAACTTTTGGTATTTTGGTGATTTTAGGCACGTTTTCCAAATAAATTGATTTTAATCTGTTATTTTTTAACCAGTAAGGAAATTTCAAAAGTCGGACGGCGCTGACTACAAAATATGTTAATATCTACAATATCATGTATATATAACAGACATGGAATCTTTGGAGGACCATAGAGGAGGACTAGATAGATATTTGAACCAATAGAAAAAACCCATACCATTCTGAAATCAATTAAAAATAGCATGTCAAATGGAGATACTTGAATTCTTTGGTGTACCATTTGTATGAAATCGAGTAAAATTTTGTATGGGAGCTATATATACACACATGGACGTAATTGAGCAACCGTTGCATACACCATTTGGTTTTTTTATCACTCTGAATTCAATTTAATACCCTCTGCCAAATTTCGTATAAATCGAACAAACATAGGCCCTTCGGTGCACCATTTATATAAAATCGAACGAAAATATATATAAGACCTATATCAAAATCTGAACCGATTACACAAACCTTATCACACATCATTTTTCCACAATTGCATTCGTTATGCAAAATTTTGCTCAATCGGACAAATATTGGGACTTTGTTGTATCATTCACAAAAAATTGGACGAAACTATAAATGGGAGCTACATCTAAATCGGAACCGATTTTAACAAAACTTCGCAGACATCAGTCTGCACCTAATTCAGTAATATGTGCAAAATTTTGTCCCAATCTGACAAATTTGAGAGTTTGGTGCATCATTCACATAAATTCAGACGAAGCTACATACGGCAGCTATATCTAAATCTAAAGCGATTTTAACAAACCTCCGCAGACATTAATCTGGACCTAATTCAGTACTCTGTGCAAAATTTTGTCCCAATCGCATAAATATTGGGAGTTTGGTGTATCATTCACAAAAAATTGGACGAAGATATATATTGGAGCTACATCTAAATCTGAACCGAATTTAACAGAACTTTGCAGACATCAGTCTGCACCAGTGTTGCCAATTTAGCACTTTTAGTGCTAGATTTAGCACTTTTTAAACTCGTTTAGCACCAACAAAATTGATCTAGCACCTAGCACTTTTTTTAGCATTTTTTTTTTGTTCTAGGATTTTTTCAAAATTTTTAGTATCACTCCAAAAAATTATCGTTTTTCGATTTTACATTGACACATTGAAGTTTCCCATATTGGATTTGATTTTCCAATGTATTTTTCTAGCGAGTGGAGCAGTATAGTCGGGCGGGGCTATCCATACATTTTCTGCGAAACTAATTGCCGTGTGGTAAAAGTTCTGCGAGATATCCACTTTCTGGTGTTATATATAATAATACTACAATATTAGAATATAATAACTAAAAAACGATGTTAAGTTCGGCTCGGTCGAACTTTTGTAACCTCCACCATGAGGATGACAACCTAAATATCTAAAATAATGAGACCCTGAAAAAAAGAAAAAAAAAAAAAAAAACAAATACGTTAGAAAAATATAACGGGGGTACCGTTATATGGTGGGATAACCTGAAACTTGGGTCAATATTACTAATTTTTGGCACGGATATGTGTCATTCAATGAGAATCAAAATACAAAATTAGAGCCAGTTGATTGGAAAATGTGTCAAAAATGCCCAAAACACCGAAAATTGGGCCAAATATTTACCGATTTTACTAAACACAATAAGTGTCTTAACTGGCTAGAACCCGATATTCAAAATATAGTGACAACTGTTTCACAGCTGTGACCGTTACTTTAATTTTCTAGGAAATATAAACTATAATCAAAATTCTTCATATTCATTTTTAGCACTTTTTTCTGGCACATTTCTAAAATTTTTAGCACTTTTTAGCATCTTTTTCAAAATCTAGCATTTTTTCTCAATGAAGTTTTGGCAACACTGGTCTGCACCTAATTCAGTACTCTGTGCAAAATTTTATCCCAATCGGACACATATTGGGAGTTTGGTGCATCATTTACATAAAATCGGACTAAAATATATATGGGAGCTATATCTAAATCTGGACCGATTTTCTCCAATCTCAATAGGGTTCGTCCTTGGGCCAAATAAGTGCACTGTGCCAAATTTCATTATCAATTGAAATAAGTGCACTGTGCCAAATTTCATTCAAATCGGAACATAAATGCGACATGTACTTTTTTCACAAAAATACGTGGACGTACAGACGCACATGCGTAAATCGACTCAGAAAGTTATTCTATGCATATTCTCAAAAGGAACCATGGGTCTATCTCGATTCCTTTTGCCGGTTAAAACATATGCACAAATAATACCCTGTATGGTGAAGGTTTATGATTTTTATATCGCTCCTATAGGTTTATGATTTCTATATCGCTCCCGCTTAAATTTTGGAACGTCCTAGCACAGTTTTCCAATTTGTTGGCATGGTCGAAATAAATGACATTGTCACTTGTACACTCTACTCCTGCTATGATTCAGTAGTGAGTACCCCTAATAGAAGAAAGTATACCAACTATTATTACGTGTCACTCTATTCAATTCATTTCAAGCTAAAAAAAATGCAAACAAATAATTGTGTTTATTTGTACACCGCTGTTTTTTATTCCCCATCACTTCCTACTTTTTTTTCAACACTTCCTAGTTTTATATTACACTCTTTATTTATTTATTTCATTTCTA
>NW_026872953.1:0-14242 GCF_032173495.1 Musca vetustissima | reverse complement strand
TGTCGATTTCTTGATTACAAAAAATATATACAGTAGATATTGGATATAAGCACATCTCATATAAGAAAGATTATCAAAAACACCGAGCCTTTTTTTACATCTCATCAGTGTAAAAATTACTTCATATATAAAAATGCGTATAAGAAAAACACAGATATTAACAGTGCAAATGTTTTAAAAAAATAAAATAAAATATTGAAAGAATATTATTTATATGAATAGAAACATATGCACCTATGTTTAGTCAAACTGTGAACTGATTTTGATTTAATTCCATATTAGAGAAAAATGCATACTAGAAAGAAATCGCCGGCTTTTTTCAGTTTCTTATATCCGATATCTACTGTAGCTTTTAATTATTTCGAACGCAGCCCACTTGATAGTTCAACCTGTCTGTTCAAAATACTTTGAACAGAATTTTGTATTACAGCAGATTTGAACGTTGAAGTGTTTTACGATAAGAGTCTAAAATCCCACACGGTACGCTGATAAGACTGTTGTTGTTGGTGGTGAGATTTTATGACGCACACGATGGGAAAAGTCTCCACAGATCAAATTCTATTATTAGAACAAATAGTTTGCTGATAAGTATTTTGTGTTTGAGATTAGGCTAAGCTAGAGTTGCTTACGTAGAACCTAAAGATAAATATTTTACAAAAAAATTAATGCCTAAAAACCACTCAAATAGAACGGTCGGGAGCACCGTGTCTCAATAATTTTTTTACAGAGGAGTGATTCACAACCACTCAACCAAGAACGGTCGAAAGCACCGTGTCTATTTATTTATTATACAGACGAGCTGCGGCTGTCTGTAAATTTTTTACACTGTCTGATACTCTGATTTTATAATTACAAACTTTAATGGTCGAAATGTATTTTCTGTAGAATTTTTCAGAGCATTTACTTTGCATGTAAGAAGTTTATACACTAACGGTACATCATCGGCGTAGGTTAGTAGAAAATGTCCTCTAGGTGGTCTTAAGAAGTTGTTGTACAACACTGTTGTCAGTGTTGTACAAGGGATAAAGTCCCAAGGCTCGGAGTCACCATCGTAAGTTACATTCCACTTCCCTACTTGACTGCTGCTTGGATCGAACGGGTATTTTTAGTTACACCTTGATAGGAATTACCAATTATCCTTTCCCTGCTAGATGTGGCACATTTTTCACAGCATTTGGCATCCTCTATGTTCCGGTTATTCACGTTTTCCGTTCCTCCCTCGATCTTCTCCAGTGTATCAGCTTACTAATATTCGTTCCAATGCCAGTTCGTGCTTTGCCTGTTCGATCAGTGCGAAAAATGTCCTTTAGTGTGACAATGGTAATCAGAATATTTAGATCTCTGTAAATATTTACGTATACCTCCCACGTCTGAGTACCTACAACAATACAATTGGTATCAATTTAAAGGTTAACCACTTATCTTGGACATACTATACGCCATAGAATACAAATTTTGTAATTTTTCACACAAATGTCTGGGTCCATTTGATCTGCTATAAATTGCCCGATCTTCATCAAAACAACCATGCTCATTTTTGGTCAGATCCCATTCTCCATTTAAAATTTCATGATGTTTGGGTAATACTTGTAGCCTCTAGAACGACCAGAAAAACAGATAAAATTTAAGGTTTTCGTCAATTTCATCCCTTAAGTATTAGCGGATCATTACCTACAAGCAACATTTCGCGACGGTCGGTCCATAGTGTTTACAAATTGTTATGGACAACCCGATGAACACAGATTTTCAGATTCGCTCTGCTAGTCGAGATATTACGATCGGTATACGACCAATATATCGCGGCGTTACAAACTCTTGGGGCCACACACAGCTATAATAATTTCACAACATAGTCGGTTAAGGTAACAAAAATAGGAAAATCTAAAACTTGTTACCTACGATATTTTAAAATAACGTTTTTTATTTATTAGTCCTCGTATATATTTACTTATTTGTTGTTTGTTGAGATCCTCCCCGACCTTATAGTCGTAATGCTGGGATCATATTTGAGACCTGAAGGGCGTCTAGACATCCACAAAAAAGTAGTAAACATTCTATAGGGCAGATGTGGTATCATTATCGCATGTATTTCATATAATAAGAAAATGCATTTCCCCTTCGAGCTATATTTATATCTGTAAATATGGATTAAACTATATAGTGTATGGGAGTGATATCCAAATCGCAACCCATTTAAACATAAATTACAAACAGGCCATTCTGGACTCATGTCAGATATAAGGCTCATTTGCAGCAAGACAGGCATAACTCATAAAAAAAAAGATTTTACAGAAAATGCGTTTTAAGTTTTGAATTTACATAGACATTACATAGAACAGAGGAAATTCTATAGTTTCTCAAGCAGAGTGTGCATTTTTTTACACAACATAAGCTCTATTATATAGCATATTGCGTTATGACTGTCTTGCAGCAAATGAGCGATAAGTTTTCATCTTTGGAGTAACTGTGGAATGTAATTAACCAAAATCCTGATATGATTTGTCATTCAATATACAAATACATCGGAACATTCAAGTGATACCTCATATCTATATAATATTTATAACATTCTCTTGTCACAGTGTTCGTATAAATACTCCTCCAAAACAGGTGGATCTATTTTTTTTTATCACACTTTTAATGTAGATTCGGAAACTATTAGACCTAGCGACCTCAATTCCAAATCATGATTCATGTGATATTAGTGGTTTAGATCAACAATTTTTTTTGACAATTGATACAAATAAGTATCATATTTTAAATATATCACTATCATATGCAGTCATGATGATTGTAGCTCAATGACGCGAGTCGATCGCAGCGTCAGTATTTTACTTCGATTGTAGAGTGATTATTTTTAAAAAATATTTTTTTTTGATTTGAAATTGAATTGTCATTTTTACCATAACTATTAGAACGTTTGGCAAAGATATATTTGAACGAATAAAGATTAATATCAAGGAAACAATATAAAAGGTATTTTTAATCACTACTTTACTTACTTAGCTGGCTTGTTACAGAATGGTTGTTCCAAAACCGAGCTTAAAAAAGATTTCCAAGCTCGTCGGTCTTGTGCGCAAATCCACCAATTTGGAAGACCACGTTTCAAGATGTTGTTTTCTACTTGGTCTTTCCATCTAATTCGTGGCCTTCCCCTTCTACGGGAACCATCAGTACGCTCGTTTTGATTGATACGCCGATATTCACCGTCGACGCAGATCTGCCCGTAGATCTTTCGGAGAATTTTTCTCTCAAACACCCCAAGAACTGCCTCATCTGCTTGCGCAAGTACCCATGGTTCTGATCTATATAATAGCACGGGTAGTATCAGCGTCTTGTAAAGTGTGAGTTTGGTCTGGCGGGTAGTGGCCTCGCTTTTGTGTTTTTTTTCCTCAGACCAAATTCTCCGAATTTCAAAACTGATGTCATTCGTTTTATTTATAACGGTACCAAGGTATATAAAGTCTTTAACTACCTCGAAGCTGTAGTTCTCAAGTTCCACAGTTGGTCCGAGTCTACTGGACGTCTTGCGCGTTGATACCATGCAGACTCCTTTTCAATTTGTTCAAAGGTGGTTGTTACAGCTCGCAATGTTTGACCCATTATATCGATGTCATCGGCTTAGGCGAGTAACATGTGTTGTGTACATGTGGTGTACAGAGTGCCATTTCGGTTCACCTTTGCGTCTCGAATGACCTTTTCCAGTAGGATGCTAAAAAGGTAACACGACAAACTGTCACCTTGTCTGAATACGCGTTCGGTATTGCAGGGCTCCGATAGGTCCTTTCCTACTATAACTGCTGATCTTGTGCCACTTAAAGTTATCCTGCATAGCCGTATTAATTTTGTAGGAATGCCGAACGTAGACATGGCTTTAAACACCACTGAAAGGATAGGGCTGTCGAATGCGGCTTTATAGTCGACAAATAGGTGGTATGTGTCGATGTGTTTTTCGTGGGTCTTTTCCAGGATTTGGCGCAGAGTAAAAATCTGGTCTGGTGGATTTGCCAGGTCTGAAGCCGCATTGGTATGGTCCAATGATGTCATTGACCATTGGCTTCAATCGTTCACACAGCACACTGGATAACACTTTATATGCGATGGGAAGGAGGATAGTTGGCACATATCCTATTGTCACCTTTTTGGTGCACGGGACACAGGATGCCGAGGTTCCAATCATTGGGAAGCATTCATCTAGCCAAATTGTACTAATCAGCTGGTGCATGCTCCTGACCAGCATCTGGCCACCAGTCTTGAATAGTTCGCCTGGAAACCCATCGGCTCCTGCTGCTTTCTTGTTCTTGAGCCGATTAATTGCGTTTATGACCTCATCTTGGCTAGGTGGTATAAACTCTATACCATCATCTCTTATTAGTTCTGGGGTATTTTCTTCAACGCCACTATTTGATACCAGAAGCTTTTCAAAATGCTCCTTCCAGATCCTCAACACGATGTCTGTATCTGTGCCTGCGCCAAAGCCTTCGGTTTGGTGTTTCACTCGTTGGTAAAATTTCCGGACTTCATTCTGACTCCTGTACATCTCGATTTGCTCACGCTCACGTTTTTCTTGTTCTTTCTTCTTTTTTCTGAAAACACGTTTCTCCTCTCTCCTTTTCTCCCGATAATTCTCCATCACGTTACGTGTTGCTACTGTCCTCAGGGTTGCCCTATACGCTGCGTTTTTCACATCAGTAGCATTACGACACTCCTGATCGTACCATGGGTTTCTTGGTGGTGGTTTTTGGTACCCAATTGTTGCGTTTGCTGCAGTTTGTAGGGAGTGGCAATTCTTTGCCATTATGCTTCTATACTATTAACGGGACAAGAAGTGCTTTCTTCAAGCAGATGGGTAAGTTGAGCGGAGTAGGCCTCGGCATGATCAATTTGATTTCTCGTTACTTGATCAGGAGAGATCCAGGTGGCCTTGTGTATTAAACATGACCTCATCGCTACAAAATTCGGTAAGAAACAATCGCAAAATATTACCTTAAACTACAATTAAGCGAAGAGACGATTAGGAAAATTATAAAAAAAACACTACAATGTACGTAAAAAAACTCTATTTATGTAGGGGAAAGAAAGCGATTGGAAATAGCAGGTAAAACATTTTTCAAATCTGTTCGCCAAAAATTGTAAATCTCATATTTATTGAGGACCCCAAATGTCAAATGACTGTCAATTTGATTTGTAGATTGTTTTATAATTACATTACTGAACAATGCAACGTATTAAAATGTTGTAAAAATCATTCAGGTGTAAGTATCGAGCTTTTGCCGTACATATCGCAGTTGAAAATTTGTGTAAATAATTCTTCGAGAGATTAATATTTGTAACAATTCCAAATCGTGTGGTTTCCCAAGATCAACTTTGGATATTCAAAGAATAACGACATTTAAATATACTTGTCAGAAATTTTTCGAAATCTGCATATCCGTATTCGGTGTGAGGAATTTCTCCCAAAACCCAAGAACAACAAACAGCCTACTTTGTTAATCAAACAAGGAAACAAAAACCCGGCCATTGGAATAAAAAATAGCCACAAAGCTATTCAGTTTTGTTTAAAACATTTCGAGTTTGTTTTTCTCTTAGCTTGTTTGTGTAGCCTAACATCCATATCTGGACAAAAAATGGTTCTCTACTCGCTCTGCAATGCTTACACACAAAAATACAAATCGATTTTCTCGGACAATTTATGGCGCGGAACACAAATATTTGTTTTGACGTTTTTGTGTGTGTGTAACATGGCGAGTGAGTGTCGTTGTTAGTGTTTCGACTCACTATTATTGGGATTGTAAGTGTGTATGGGTGTGTGCGTCGATTTGACTTCGTTCATAGGCTTTTCAAAACCGTTTCGTTTGTCAATGGATTTTTCCCTGCGAGTTTATAAGTTGTTTTGTGTACGATTTTAAAAATCCTGAATAAACTTCTTTTTTATACCCTTCACCACACTGTGGTACAGGGTATTATGTCTTTGTGCATATGTTTGTAACAGGCAAAAATAATCGAGATAGACCCATGGTTCCTTTTGAGAATATGCATAGAATCACTTTCTGGGTCGATTTATGCATGTCCGTCTGTCCGTCCGTCCGTCCGTCTGTCCGTCCGTCCGTCCATGTATTTTTGTTAACAAAGTACAGGTCGCATTTATGATCCGATTTGGATGAAATTTGGCACAGGTCACTTAATTGGCCCAAGGACGAACCCTATTGAAATTGGAGAAAATCGGTCCACGTTTAGGCATAGCTCCCATATAAGGGTACCCCAAAATTTTCGGTATTTTGAGGTTCTTGAGCGCGTTTTTTAACTGAATTCGCTGAAATTTGGTACTTTGAGTTCTTATTGGGTAGCAAATCTCTCTACCAAAAATTATAAATAAAGGTCCATTTTTTCGGATAGCCCCCCTATATAAGATTACCCCCAATTTTCGGTATTTTGGGGGTTTTGATCGCATTTTCAGACCGAATTCGCTGAAATTTGGTACTTTGTGTTCTTATTGGGTAGCAAATCTCCCTACCAAAAATTATAAATAACGGTCCATTTTTTCGCATAACCCCCATATAAGGGTACCCCCAAATTTTCGGTATTTTGAGGTTCTTGAGCTCGTTTTTTAACTGAATTCGCTGAAATTTTGTACATTGAGTTCTTATTGGGTAGCAAATCTCCCTACCAAAAATTATAAATAAAGGTCCATTTTTTCAAATAGCCCCCATATAAGATTACCCCCAATTTTCGGTATTTTGGGGGTTTTGATGGCATTTTTCGACCGAATTCACTGAAATTTGGTACTTTGTGTTCTTATTGGGTAGCAAATCTTTCTACCAAACATTATAAATAACGGTCCATTTTTTCGGAAAGCCCCTATATAAGGCACCCCCAATTTTCGGTATTTTCGGGTTTTTGGGCTCGCTTTATAACTGAATTCTCTGAAATTTTGTACATTCGGTTCTTATTGTGTACCAAATTATTCCACTAAAAATTATAAATATAGTTCCAGTTTTTCTGGTAGTCCCCATATAACGGTACTCCCAAATTTTTGGTATTTTGGGGGTTCTGATCGTATTTTTCGACCGAATTGACTTTAATTTAGTACATCGAGTTCTTATTAGGTAGCAAATATCTCCACTAAAAATAATAAATATAGGTCCACTTTTTCGGGTAGCCCCCATATAAGGGTACCCCCCAATTTTCGGTATTTTGGGGTTCTTGAATGCGTTTTTCAACCAAATTCTTTGTAATTTGGTTTTTTTGTAGTCGTATATGGTAACAAACCTCCCCCCTAAAAATTACTAATATTCGCACCAAACTCCCAATATTGGTCCGATTGAAGCAAAATTTTACACAGAGTACTGAATTAGGTCCCGACTGATGTATGCGAAATGTCTATATCTACAGGATATTGTAGATATTAACATGTCTTGCATGTACCCATAGTGGTGAAGGGTATCATATAGTCGGCCCCGTCCGACTTTTTAACTTTCCTTACTGGTTTGTTTTTGCTATTGTCGTGGTTGTTGTTGTTATTTTTTGTTTTGCTCGTTGAAAACAATGCAAATTTCATATTCATTCCTAGGGTGATCAATACAATCAACGAATGCAAACAAAACAAAAGTGAGCCAACGAACGAGTAGGAAAGTAGGAAAAAAACGAGGAAAAAAAACAAAAAATTTTTGTTAACATTGAATTGGGCACAAATTTCCAATGAGAGTGAAACAAAAGTGAATATCCAAACAATTCGAAATGTATGGCGTATAGAAAATTATTTATGTTCGCCTGTAAAATGGCTACAACTTTAAAAAGTCGAGCATGGTAAGGCAGCAAGTAGAATAGTGACAAAATCATTGTTGTCAAATGTTTTTTTTTTTTTGTTGCTGAGTATTGTCAATAAAAATCCTTTTATAGCGAATGTTACGAAAATATTTGAATTTGAGTTTCTAAGATAGAATATTGGATAAAGGTCGCATATCAGTCGGTGTGATGAAGTATGCTGAAGATATGGAAACTAAAGTGATGGGACTGAAAGGAATGTTCAGCCGGGTCGAACTATAAATAAGTAAAGGCATTGTGAAACTCAATCAGTATTTTATACTCTCAACCTTCAAGTGGCACCCAGTACGATCTATAAATATTTATTCATAGCCAATAGGTAAAAAATTGTCTGAAATCCTCAAAATATCAAGAATTGGGGGTATCGTTAGTTGGGGGGCTATACCAAACATTGGACTGATATGTTTTTTTCTGAATCATGTTTTTTCTGAATAATATATACAGGGATCGTATTCTATATATCGACGCCTCCGAACCATAGTATGCTAAGTCTGAAAAGTGAGTTTTTCAGTAGAAGCTTTCAAAGTATGGAAGTTTCTTTAATCGTACATGCCATGCTAAGTACAGTTTTGCTTATAACTTTGTTTTGGATTGACCGATGATTACCAAAATTTCAGTGAATTTAAATAAAGGACCGTAGTATCTAAAAACGCGAAGTACTTTAAAACATGCTAAGTCGACTTAGCATACTATGGTTCGGAGGCGTCGATATATCCTTTGCTATGGCATACCTCATCAAAATATTGGTTTTAGACCCCATGTTTCTTTGGAGCACTCCGTTTCGGATAATTTGGAATCGATTTACAAATGTCCGTCCGCCTGTCCGTCTAACTGGGATGTGCGCACGATACTCTCGAAACCAGTAATCGATTTCATCTAAACTTTGCACATCAATATATTTCTTCCCAACATAGAACAAGTTCGAAGATGGGGAATATTGGTTCACTCCCACCCTTACAAAATTGTCAAAATTTAGCAAAAAATATCGAAGTTTCCTGTCGCAATATCAGGTCCCTCAGTACCCTCTTATCCTCATGTAAATGGTCCACTGCTACTACTCTGATGCCAAGTTTGCTGATTTTTGGCTTTAGCAGATGTCAAAAGAATTCGTTCTCTATTGTCGGAGAACGAATTTAGGATCTTGGTCCTCATTATACCCTTCACCACACGGTGGTACAGGGTATTATGTCTTTGTATATATGTTTGTAACATGCAAAAAAAAAAAAAAATATGTCCGTCCGTCTGTCTGTCCATTTTAAATTGTAAACAAAGTATTTGTCGCATTTACGATCCGAATTAAATGAAATTTGGCACAGGTCACTTATTTAGCCCAAGGACGAACCCTATTGAAATTGGGAAAAATCGGTTCAGATTTAGATATAGCACCCATATATAGGTTCGTCCGATTTAATGTAAATGGTTTACCAATGGTCTAGAGTGATGTGTGTTAAGTTTCCTGAAAATCGGTTCAGATTTAGATATAGCCCCCATATATATTTTCGTCCGATTTATGGTAAATGGTACACCAAAGTCCCTATATATCTTTCGATTTGCACGAAATTTGGCATAGTGAACTGAATTAGGTCAGTAATGATGTGTGTTAAGTTTCCTGAATATCGGTTCAGATTTAGATATAGCTCCCATATATAGTTTCGTCCGATTTAATGTAAACGGTCCCTATATATCTTTCCATTTGCACGAAATTTAGATATAGCTCCCATATATAGTTTCATCCGATTGCATGTAAACGGTCCCTATATATCCTTCTATTTGCACGAAAATTGTCACAGCGTACATCTAGAATGATGTGTTTTAAGTTTCCTGAAAATAGGATCAGATTTAGTTATAGCGCCCATATATATTTTCGTCCGATTTAATGTAAATGGTGTACCAAAGGTCCTATATATCTTTCGATTTGCACGAAATTTGGCACATCGTACTAGATTAGTTCTAGAATGATGAGTGCTAAGTTTCGTGGTTTTACACAACATTGACAAAATTTTGCACAACGTTTTGAAGTTAGTATAACCTAGAAATTAAATATAAATTCTGCACCGAATTCCACAGGTGGGTCCGATTGGCACAAAATTTTACACAACGTACGGAAGATAATATAACATAAAGTGTGACAAGTTTTGTTGAAATCGGTTCAGATTTAGATATAGCTCCTAGATATAGTTTCGTCCGATTTTAATAAAAGGTGCACAAAAGACCCAAACTTAGGCCGTTTGCTACAAAATTTTTCACAACGTACTGAAATTAATATTGCCTAACGTTTGCCAAGTTTTGTAGGAATCTGTTCCAATTTTGATATAGCTCCCATATATAGTTTGGTCCGATGTTAGTTAGATGGTACACCAAAGACCCAACATTAGGCCGATTGACACAAAATTTTGCACAACGTAATGAAGTTAATATAACCTAGCATGTGGAAGTTGTTGTTGAAATCAGTTCAAATTTGGATAGAGCTACCAAAATGATGCATCAAGAACTCAAAACCTATGACAAGTTTCGATGAAATAGGTTTGGATTTCGATATAGCTTTTATATATATTTTTTGTCCGATTTTAAGTAACTGGTACACCAAACTCCTCATGTTTATCAGATATTTATTCAAATAATCAACGGGTGTCCGATTGATATTAGCTTTAAATTGATTTACATAATTTTAGAAGCAACTCCGACCAAATGAAAAATTTAGTATAGCTTGCAGAATAACATGTTTATGGATCCAATTTCATTTTACTGGTTCTTCGAAAATGCGACGTCTGTTAGGATTGATCTGTTGAATATACCCAAAGTGGTGAAGGGCATCATATAGTCGGCCCGCCCGACTTTACTACTTTCCTTACAGATTTTTAAGTTGAGTTCAAGATAAGGGGTTCCAATGTTGCACATCTTCAATCCGTACCTACTCTACTGGCTTTCAACGTTAGTTCCCCGACACCCTGATCTGTGGTGTTAGAGTCAGGAAGCTCATCGTGGTTATTAACTTCTCCGTCTGTCTCGATGATCTTACTTTACTGGGAATTTTTTTCTCCTCTACTGGGAAATTTTTGTCTCAACTAGAAAGTATAAATCTGACTGCAGGAATTTCCGATACCTCAGAAGGAATGAACAAATTTTTGAGGCGGATGGATATTCTAAGCCTGGGTAATATTTCGCGATATGTACATTCTCTCCACCGATTAGATGTTAACATCTCCTCTGCGGCATAATTCCGAATCATGGTTTGCCTGCGTAAAAAAAATCTATGAGATAAAAATTTTGTTATATTATACAAAAAAGTTTTGTTTCATTTGACCCGCTATATATTAACCGTTTATAATCATGACAGTCATTCCAATTAGTTGGTTAGATTGACTTCCCAACAGAAAATTTGTGATGTTCTGCTTATAATTGTGGTGTCCAAAGCTACTAGAAATACAGCCAAAAATAAAGTTGTAGGTCCATTTCATCCCTGAAATATCATCTGGTCATTATCGAAATTTCTAGGCGTCGGCGTTGACCAAACCGGTTCCTCATGCTAAATTTCCTACCCATCAGAGCTGCACTTACGCCCTCATCTGAGTACATACAACAATATAATTGGTATAAATTTACAGGCCAACCACTCCTCTTGGATGTACTATTCAGTTCTCGGGTCTATGTCCTTAAAGAGTAACAATGTTCGCTATAGAATGCAAATTTTGTAATTTTCACACAAAAGTCCATTTGGACCGCTAAATATTAACCGGCCTTCTTCAAAACATTCATGCATATTCTTTGTCTAAATCTCCTTTTTTATTTCGTGGTGTTCGGGTCATAATTGTAGCCTTTACAGCGACCAGAAAAACAGACAAAATAAAGTTTTTAGTCCCCTAAGTCCCGACTATTGGTCCATAACTGTGGCTTGTATCGTGTTTACAAATTATAATGGACAGATGGACAAACATGTCTAGATCGACTCAGCTAGTCGAGATATGAAGATCCGTATACTCAAAGGTTTGTATAAGAGCAATATTTCACGGCGTTACAAACTTCTAAAGCCACACAAAGTTATAATACCCTGACAACATAGTTGTTTTGTATAATGAATGCGACATCGGTAGTAAAATGTGGCGAGACCTTTATGCGGGGTCAAAAGTCAAAACACTATATCGACCTATATCGATTAGTTTCTGTGTTACCCTCCAAATGTCCAGAATTACAAGTTAAAGTGCTTTCGATTGGAAAATACGACTAAAACATTTAAAATACTGTTGGCTATACCAAACGTAGGCCGATATATCCCAAAACGGCTATATAGCTATGTATATGCAAACAGACAAACTGAGGGCTATGACCGTTATTCCGATGTCTCACATTTTTCCATTAACAAATAATTTTAGGAGTCTGGTCACGATATGAGGCTGGAGTCGGAGTAAACACAAAAATTCCCTATTTATAGGTTAATTTATACCGGATAATAATTCCCAAGTGTCATAGTTCCTACATAGTCCTTAATAATTCAATTTATTTTATTGGCAAAGATTTCCTCAAGAGAGAAATGAAATATAATTGCTATGACTTCTCGGCGACATATTTATTGACACTGTATTTTGGTTGCAATTTTGCATACGCGAAATATCTTGACATACAGAGGGAAATTTTCGGAATCTCATGTCTGCTGAAGTGTGGAAAATGAAATTATGACACAAAACCATGATGTACAAATTGAAAAATGGAGTGGCATCTCGTTTGCAAAATAACCCGATTTTGTTGATGCCACACAGTTAAACGAGGAGCGATGTAGAAATTTAGGAAAGCAAGAAAGCGCATACTTAAATACAGAGGAGAATAATTTTATAATGTTTTCCATTGCCAGACTGGACCTCGTATATATATTCATATTGAGTACATACAAATTAAATTATTTACATTTTCGCTCACTTGTCTACTTTTATCAACAGGACCAGCGACTACCAGCATATGAAGGAGTGAAACAGAAACAGCAACAACAATTGCAATGCACTGAAAATGGAAACAGAAAAAGACTTAACACAGAAGTTATGGCAACAGCAACAGGCAGCAATGGCTTTAAGTTGAATGCCATGGTTGAATGTTCGTTTTTTCGTTCATACACAGTGACATTTATAATCAAAGCAATCAACGACATTGGACGTTTTCAAGACATTCGTATTATCCCTTTGAGTGTTACAAGCCAAAGGCAATGGGAACAAAGGAGGAGAATGAAATAAAAAATACAAATATATATCCATATATATGTGTGTGAATTTATATATATTGCATATATAAAGATTGCAGCAAAAATAATTATGATATTTCATATACTAACCCAAAGTTTACAGCATATATGAAATACAAATTTAAAAAAATGCATAAGTGTAACAATAGAGTTATAACCAGTGAGCGGAGCAGTATAGTAGAACGGGGCCGACCATATGATACCCTACACAACTTCCACGAAAATCTAACTTCACCGTGGGTTGTGTTGTGATGTTGAGCTTTCAACAAAAAAAAAATATGTTTTCGGTCCACTTCATCCCAACATTTTTATCTGACATCACCGAAAATTATTGGCGTTGTCCTTGACCATAACTGGAATCTCATGGAAATTTCAAAGCGATCGGCGCTATATTTCCGTCCTCTAGTGTGGGAATGGGTTACTAAATAATATATGAATACGTAAGCACCTTTAAATATTTAAAGGTAAACCACGCCTCTTGGATATACTATCAACTTCTGGGGTCTATGTCCTTCAGGGATACATATATACGCTATAGAATACACATTTTGTAATTTTTCACACAAAAGTCAGGGTCCATTTGACCCGCTAAATATTGACCGATCTTTATCTTCATGTAATAATTCGCGATGTTTGGGCCATAATTTTGGCCTCTGGAGCGACCAGAAAATCAGACAAAAATAAAGTTTTTGGTTCATTTCATCCCCTAAAAATTAATCGATCTTTACCAAAAACAATAGGTGTTTTCATTGGCCAGAACCCATCCTACATGCAAAATTTCGTGAAGTTTGGTCCATAACTGTGGCCTGTATCGTGTTGGGTCCAGGACCAATATTTCGCGGCGTTACAAACTTTTGGGGTTGCACAAAGCTATAATACCCTGACAGGATAGTTGTGTATGGTATAAAAATTCAGAAACAATTATGTTGAATATGACAAATAAAGGTTAGAATTAAAAGTATGTTTGGCCAATAAAGCCACTAAGAATAAAGAAGTCTTAAGAAGTACTAGTGACTTCCAAGAAGGATCAATGACACTTTAATAAACAAAATGTGTTACCTTTCTGTCCAATATAAACTGGTTTCAAGAACGAGCATGGCATCATACATTTTATGTCTTTGTGTATTTTATGAGTCGATTTATGCATGTCTATCAGTCGGTCGGTCCATGTTATAATGTAAACAGGTCGCA
>NW_026872952.1:0-14256 GCF_032173495.1 Musca vetustissima | reverse complement strand
TTCAGATTTATATAGCTCCCATATATATTTTCATCAGATTTTAAGTAATTGGTGCACCAAAGTCTCTAAAAATCATTCGATATACACAAAATTTGTCATAGCGTACTGAATTAAGGCTAGAAGGACTTGTGCTAAGTTTCGTGAAAATCGGTTCGGATTTAGATATAGCTCCCATATATTTTCGTCCGATTTTATGTAATTGGTGCTCCAAAGTCTCTGAAAATCATTCGATTTGCAAGAAATTTGTAATAACGTACTGAATTAAGTCTAGAACGATGCTGCTAAGCTTCGTGAAAAGATCCATAGCTAGGCCGATTGACACAAGGTACTGAAGTAATATAAATTAGTCTCTGACAATTTTCCCTGAAATCGGTTCAGATATAGATATATAACAAAAACGCGTCGTCTGTTGGGATACATATGTCGAATATACCCAAAGTGGTGAAGGGTATCATACAGTCGGCCCAGTCCGACTTTACTACTTTCCTTACTGGTTAAAATAATATTTTTTTTGAGAACGTGGATTTTTAAAGAATATTTTTTAGGGACCAGAAAAAGCGTGGATTTTTTAAAGAATATTTTTTGAGGACCAGAAAAGACGTGTTTTTAAGGACCAGAAAGGCGTGGGCTTCAAGATCCATAAGAGGCGTGGATTTCTTAAAGAATATTTTTTTCAAGATCCACAGGAGGCGTGGATTTCTTAAAGAATATTTCGTTCAAGATCCATAAGAGGCGTGGATTTTTTAAAAAATATTTTTTCAAGATCCATAAGAGGCGTGGATTTTTTAAAAAATATTTTTTCAAGATCCATAAGAGGCGTGGATTTTTTAAAAAATATTTTTTCAAGATCCATAAGAGGCGTGGATTTTTTAAAAAAATATTTTTTCAAGATCCATAAGAGGCATGGATTTTTTAAAAAATATTTTTTCAAGATCCATAAGAGGCGTGGATATTTTAAAGAATATTTTTTCAGGATCCACAAGAGGCGTGGATATTTTAAAGAATATTTTTTCAAAGATCCACAAGAGGCGTGGATATTTTAAAGAATATTTTTTCAAGATCCACAAGAGGCGTGGATATATTAAAGAATATTTTTTTCAAGATCCACAAGAGGCGTGGATATTTTAAAGAATATTTTTTCAAAGATCCACAAGAGGCGTGGATATTTTAAAGAATATTTTTTCAAGATCCACAAGAGGCGTGGATATTTTAAAGAATATTTTTTCAAGATCCACAAGAGGCGTGGATATTTTAAAGAATATTTTTTCACGCCCTATAAGAGGCGTGGATATTTTAAAGAATATTTTTTCACGCCCTATAAGAGGCGTGGATATTTTAAAGAATATTTTTTCACGCCCTATAAGAGGCATGGATATTTTAAAGAATATTTTTTTCAAGATCTACAAGAGGCGTGGATATTTTAAAAGATTTTTTTTCAAGATCCACAAGAGGCATGGATATTTTAAAGAATATTTTTTTCAAGATCCACAAGAGGCGTGGATATTTTAAAGAATATATTTTTTTCAAGATCTACAAGAGGCGTGGATATTTTAAAAGATTGTTTTTCAAGATCCACAAGAGGCATGGATATTTTAAAGAATATTTTTTTCAAGATCCACAAGAGGCGTGGATATTTTAAAGAATATATTTTTTTCAAGATCCACAAGAGGCGTGGATATATTTTTTGGAGGACCAGAAGAGGCGTGGATATACGTTTTGGAGGACCAGAAGAGGCGTGGATTTGTTAAGAATATTTTTTTTCAAGATCCACAAGAGGACCAGGATATATTTTTTGGAGGACCAGAAGAGGCGTGGATTTGTTAAGAATATTTTTTGGAGGACCAGAAGAGGCGGGGATATGTTAAGAATATTTTTTTAAGGACCAGAAAAGGTGTGGTTTTATTAAAGAATTTTTTTAATAACGTTCAATGGCCAACATAAACTTTGATATTCAAAATTTGTTGTTCTTTGCCTCTTAACCACTGTCTTGTGCTTACAGATGTCAGCATTTTTCTTCCTCTTATTCTGTGAAATGCATTTTCGGTACATTTTCATTTGTAAGTGCACTTCATTCATTTTTCGAAGAATTGTCACCCATTTCACTGCAGCAGGTTACTATAGATGTTGAACTGCTCACAGTTCCCTTTGTAGTGGTTATGGTTGTTGTTTTCCCCATTGCAATTTACAACTCATTTTGACATATCAGATTGTCACCTTAAGTGGCGTTGTGTCTCCCCTCCCCTTCGATGCAAGTATAGATTTCAGTTTAGTTTCTTATAATGAAACTGCTCATAGCACCCTTTCCCTGAATTGGTTTTGGTCAAGGAAATGAGATTTTTCTTTTGGTTTGGCCATCACCAGCAAGTCACCCTGCCAGCCGTCCAAGTAGTTTTGTGAAAAAAAGGGTTTTCTTCTATTTGGGCAGCAGCTCGTTTTACTAATGAGCACAATTTACGAGGGGTGCCCACCTGTCATCGATGCGGCTGTTAGTGAGTGTCGTCTACACAAACACATACACACATATGCATACTGTTTGTGTGTCATGTATTTTACTGGCATTTTGTTTTTGTTTTTTTTCTGGTGAGAAGTTTTCCTCTTCAGCAGCAATCAGGAATGTCTCGTCTATAGAGAAGACAACATTTTCGAAAGTATGTTCCGTGGATGGTTGACTAGAAGTTTTTGTGTGGCTGAAAAAAACGGTTTCGAAAATTAAGTAATAGATTTTGTTACGGTGATAATATTTATGGCTTTCAAGAAGGTATTTCTAGGCTTTCGAATGAAAATGTTTTCTTGTTTTGTTTTTCTTTCCTCAATTCTATTTATCAATTGAATTTGAAATTTGGGTTAAATGTATTGGGGAAAAATATGCTGTCGAGATTTCATGGAACTAGACGTATAGTTAGTTTTTTTTCTTTCTTTTCATCAAATATTGAAATAGTTTTGATGATTAAGATATAAATCGAAAATGTAATCCAATAAAATCGACCATTAAATTGATTTTGAGTACAACAGTTGACAGATAAGATGTTCGTTCGGCTGACATTCGTGGTCGTTGATAGTTTCATCAAAATCGAGATGAAGACAACAATGGCCATGAAATTGTTATATAGAGTTTTTTTCTCATCAGTACAATTATAAGATATCTGATTTCATGGATTTCAGAAGCTGACATGTGAACAGCTGAACTTGTTTAAAAAAATCCGATATTTTTACATTGAAATATTTAAATATTTGGGCCCATAAATATATTTTGTACCTTGAATATTAAACGTGGGAGTAGTTGGACTATTTGGAACTTTATAAATTCCAGACCACTTGGCGGATCATAATGAAATATAGTATGATTTTATAAGAGACATACTTGGGTCTAACAGTGATGTAGGTTGAGTTACTGCAGAAGATCGAATATCAAATCTTTACAAATATTTAAAAAAAAATTTAAATCTTTAAAACTTTGAAATTTTTTAAAAACAAAAAAATATATTTTTAAAACCAGTAAGGAAAGTAGCAAAGTCGGACTGGGCCGACTATATGATACCCTTCACCACTTTGGGTATATTCTACATATGTATCCTAACGGACGTCGCGTTTTTGTTATATATCTACATCTGAACCGATTTCAAGGGAACTAGCTATGGATCTTTTCACGAAGCTTAGCAACATCATTCTAGAATTAATTCAGTACTCTATACCAAAATTCGTGCAAATCGAAAAAATATATAAGGACTTTGTTGCACCAGTTACTTAAAATCGGACGAAAGTATATATGGAAGCTATATCTAAATCTGAACCGATTTTCAGGAAACTTAACACACCTCATTCTAGACCTAATTCATTACGCTATGCCAAATTTCGTACAAATCAAAAGATATGTAGGGACTTTGGTACACCATTTAACTTAATGGATGGCGGATAACTCTCAATGGAACATCGGAATCCGAAAATTCCAACGGTGTTAGAAAGAATACATGTCTGGCTCTCGTATGAACTAAGATTATTGACTTCGCTCCAAATTAACAAAATGGCGGACGTTTGAAAAAATATTTTTGGGAAAATCGCCGATTTTTGACCAAAAACCAAGTTAAAAAATAATGGAACATCGGAATCCGAAAATTCCAACGGCGTTAGAAAGAATACATGTCTGTCTCTCGTATGAACTAAGATTATTGACTTCGCTCCAAATTAACAAAATGGCGGACGTTTGAAAAAAAAATTTTTGGGAAAATCGCCGATTTTTGACCAAAAACCAAGTTAAAAAATAAGAAAGATCTTCACCGATTGGCTTTATCCGATTTTCATAAAATTTAGCACAGACCGTTTTAGTTTTAATTAAGTACGCTATTCGAAATTTCGTGCAAATCGATGGATATATAGGGACTTTGGTACACCATTCCCTGACATCGGACGAAAATATATATGGGAGCTATATCTAAATCTGAACCAATTTTCACGAAAATTAGCACATGTCATTCTAGACTTAATTCAGTACGCTATGACATATTTCGAGCAAATCGAATGATTTTCAGAAACTTTGGTGCACCAATTACCTAAAATCGGATGAAAATATATATGGGAGCTATATCTAAATCTGTACCAATTTTCAGGAAACTTTGCACACATAATTCTAGACTTAATTCAGTACTCTATGCCAAAATTCGTGCAAATCAAAAAGTTTCCAGGGAATTTAGTGGACTATTTACCTAAACTCGGACGAAAATTTATATATATATATATATATATATATGGGAGCTATATCTAAATCTGAACGCCTCTGTTGGTCGTTGAAAAAAATATTCTTTAAAAAATCCACGCCTCTGTTGGTCATTGAAAAAAATATTCGTTAAAAAATCCACGCCTCTGTTGGTCGTTGAAAAAAATATTCTTTAAAAAATCCACGCCTCTGTTGGTCATTGAAAAAAATTATTCTTTAAAAAATCCACGCCTCTGTTGGTCGTTGAAAAAAATATTCTTTAAAAAACGACGCCTCTGTTGGACGTTGAAAAAAATACCCTAGAGTATGCATTGTTCTTTGACGAACATTTTTACAAGATATTATTCTTTAATCCAATTTATTTTTGAGGGTGCAATGACATTGTAGGCTAGTGTCCATTTGGCATTGACACACTTAAAGTTATCCACTCATATTATTGATGCCGATGCGGCTAACAGACTGACTCATAACACCGTCAGCAACAACTTCAGCGCAAGCCTTGCATTCTAGAACCTTTGTCCAAACAAATCATTTCAACATTCCACAACAAAATAATTTCTCGATCCACTCTACAATTGGAATAAAATGACAAACATTGTTGTTATTGTTGTGTTTTTACAATTGTTTTATCTTTGACTTTTGTCCTTTCAGGTCGTTCAATGTTTCAGTTTTTTTCGCTGGTTGGTTTGTTCTCCTGCTCTTTTGTTCACCCTACCTTGTGGTGGTGTAAATAATTTAACACAATGTTTTGGCCATATGTAACGTGAGTCACGTATTAACGTTTTTTTGTTGCCTTTTCGCCAGATTTTCAGTTCAGTTCTAATCGTTTTGATTTCATTGTTAGGTCCAATCGGAGCAACATTACAACGTTACGATTCGTCGACTACGACGACCATGTTTGATTTGGATTTTTTACTTTTGTTTACCTGCAAATTTTTCTAATTGTTAAACTCTCAATCTGGCGAAACACCACTACAACAACAACAAAATCCTTCCAACAACATTGTGGATTATTTTCCGATCTGCAGGCCAAGTTAAACAAATAAACCCAACTCAACATTTAAACCAAGAAAACACGGCGAACAGACAAAAAATCAGAACATACATCTGTTAAAACATTACAACAAACATGAAAAACTAACTTTTTTATCTGAAATTGTTAAACGAGAGTTAATCTCAAATCATGATCAGTGATCTACAACATAAGAACAGAGTTCGATGTTTTTTTTTTCGTTTCATTACTCTGTTTTGTAAAAGGGTAGGGGAACAGTTCTTTTTTTTCTTATTTTTACACTACTGAAAATCGTAATCCATTCTAGAGTTAAATTTGAAATAAAATAAAATCAGCTTTGCTTGTTATTAGCCGAACCGAACAACAGTCTAACAAATTTGGCGTCTTCCTTTTATTGCAAGTGGAACCAGTAAGGAAAGTAGTAAAGTCGGACGGGGCCGACTATATGATACCCTTCACCACTTTGGGTATATTATATATCTGTATCCTGTAAGGAAAGTGGAACCAGTAAGGAAAGTAGTAAAGTCGGACTGGGCCGACTATATGTATCCTAATGTATCTCTATGTATCTGTATCCTAACAGACGTCGAAGGAACATTGACATGAAATTGAGCGAACTTAAATCAGAATTTAACCGATTTTCTCGAAACTTAACACACGAGCTATGGTAGCTACTGATGTCCATCTCAAAGGCACGAAAATCCCCATGAACATGCAGAACAACATCAAGTGTAAATACAAATATAGAAAAAATCACAAAATTTCTGTAAATACTCTTGTCCTGAGCGGAAAAATATAAAAAAGCGGTTGTCAGAAATACTTAAACATTCAAAACATTCAATTATAGTAACGTCTGTACATTGTACAAAATTGTGTGCCGACCGGCCAAACTTTGCGTCTTTTGTGCTCAATTTACATTAAATAGGACGAAAATATATATGGGAGCTATATATAAATCTGTACCGATTTTCAAGAATCTTAGACTTAATTCAGTATCTTCTAGACTTAATTCAGTACCCTATGCAAAATATCGTGCAAATCGAAAGATATATAGGGACTTTGGAGCCTCATTTACCTTAAATCGGACGAAAATATATATATATATATATATAAATCTGTCCCGATTTTGCGAAATTTGGCACAAATCATTCTAGACTCAATTGACTACACCATGCAAAATTTCGCGCAAATCGAAAGATTTATAGAGACTTTGGTGCACCATTTACATAAAATCGAGCAAAACTATATATGTGAGCTATATCTAAATTTGAACCGATTTTCTCGAAACTTAACCCATATAATTCTGGACCTAATTCAGTAACCTATACCAAATTTCGTGCAAATCGAAAGATATATAGGGCCTTTGGTACACCATTTACATTAAATCGGACGAATATGTATATATATATATATATATAAATCTGAACCGGTTTTCAAGAAACTTAACGCTCATCATTATAGACCTAAATCATTAGGCTGTGCAAAATTTCGTACAAATCGAAAGATATATAGGGACTTTGTTGCACCATTTACATAAAATCGGACGAAAATATATATGGGAGCTACATCTACATCTGAACCGATTTTTCCCAATTTCAATAGGGTTCGTCCTTAGGCCAAATAAGTGACGTATGAAAATTTTCATCCAAATCGGATCATAAATGCGACCTATATTTTGTTTACAATTTAACATCTACAGACGGACGAACGGACATACATAAATGGACTCAGAAAGTGATTCTATGCATATTCTCAAAAGGAACCATGTGTCTATCTCTTTTCCTTTTGACTGTTACAAACACATGCACAAAGACATAATACCCTGTACCACAGTGTGCTGATAGGGTATAAAAAAGGCCAAAATAAATCAAGGGTGGATTTCAATAGGGCTTGGCCAAATGAATTACAGAGGTATCTGTTCTGAGGACTGCAATAATGTTTAGAAAAGCCACGCCTCTGATTGGTTCCTGGAAAATATTTAGCTTCTTTACAATGCACGCCTGTGGTAATAGTCCCTCAAAATATGTTTAATAACTCTATGTCTGTGATATTGGTCCCTGAAAAATATTTTATAAACCAGTGAGCGGAGCAGTATAGTCGGACGGGCCCGACCATACGATACCCTACACAACCACCACGGAACTCAAATTTTCTGCGGATGTTTATTCCGAGCCTGGACAATATTTCGTAATATTTGCACCCTCTTGCCCGATTAGAGGTAAACAGCATCTCTTCCTCACACTGACATATTTTCCTAATATTACGAGTATTCAGTACAGCTATTGTCCAGATTCCCTTCACCGTGGGCTGTGTTGTGATGTTCGGCTTTCATTTGTGGTCTATAGATCGATTCGAAAATAACACAAAAAATTAAGTATAGACGTTGTCCTTGACCATATCTGGAGCCTCATGGAACATTTCAAAGCGATCAGCGCAATAGTTCCGCTCTCTAGAGTGATTATGGGTTACTAAATAATATACGAATACGGAGATATCTGTAAATATTTAGGTGTAACTCCCACATCCGAGCACATACAACAATATAATTGGTCCTAATTTAAAGGTCAACCACTCCTCTTGGATATACTATCAACTTCTCGGCTTTATGTCCTTCAGGAGTAAATATATACGCTATAGAATACAAATTTTGTCATTTTTCACACAAAAGTCAGGTTCCATTTGACCCGCAAAATATTGACCGATCTTTATCAAAGCAGGCTTTCTTATTCTTTGGCCCAATCCTCTTCTCCATGTAAAAATTCGGGCTATAAATTGCGGCCTCTGGAGCGACCAGAAAAACCGACAAAAATTAAGTATTTGGTCCATTTCATCCCCTAAATATTAACCGATCTTTACCAAAAACAATAGGGGTCTTCATTGGACCGAACCCACTTTACATGCAAAATTTCGTGAAGATTGGTCCATAACGGTGGCCTGTATCGTTTTTTTTTCAAATTATAATGAACAGACAGACGGGCACACATGTTTAGATCGACTCAGCTAGTCGATATATGACGATCGGTATACTAAAAGGTGGGTCTAGGACCAATATTTCGCGGCGTTACAAACTCTTGGGCCTGCACAAAGCTATAATACCATGACAACATAGTTGTGTAGGGTATAAAAATCTACGCCTACAGTTGAGAGTTGTTGAGACCCTGATAACCCTCCATGGCTGTGGGGAGGCTTTTTTTCATATTTAACAATGAACACAGGCATCGACTATTGAAAAATATTTTTCAAAGTCGAAATAGATTATTGATAATATTTTCTGTCTGGGTAATGTTAAACAAATTTCCAAACAGATTATTTTTTCAGGAACATCCTAAGCTGTTTTTTAAATAGTTTTTTTTCGGTGGCTTTACACCGCCATTGACTAAAAAACTGAAATCTGCAGGGCACATAAACACAACTCCTATTTTGAAAGTAAAATTTTAAATAAAATTCATGATTTAGTTAAAAGGAAAAAACGTTTTACACCTTGAAGGCAAGCCCTATTTTGTTTAACCTCAAGGCAGGTAAATGTGCAGTTAGAAGCCAACTTTAATATGTCGTTTCTAAAACGAGAGACACACTCCGCTTAGGTTGGGGTTTCGCAATTTGCTTAAAGTTTGTCTGGCGTGTTTAACAAAAAATTAAGACAAATTTGGTAAAGAAAAACCCCAAACACAGACACACACAGACACATATAAACCCCATGAAAAATTAATAGATCCCCAATAAAATTACTATAAAGCATTGGAGGAAAAAATACCACCGAACCAAAGCAAAAAAATCCTAGACATCGACAAGTAGTTGTTGTTTTTTAACCTTACAAAACAATTTAAATCTGTTTTGTACAAAAACAACAACAAACATTTTTTGTTATTTTTTTTTCTTCGTCTGACAAACTCCAAAAGTTTAGAGGTGATGGGGGTGCATGCTAACAAAAACCAAATTGGAAACCAAAATCTAACTTTACTTTTTGGAAATACTTTTAAGCTATGATGACTTTTTAGGTTCAAACAAAAAAAAAACTATACAAAAAATGTGTTAAATTTCCTCACCTTCCTCCCTTGCGCAGACAGCAACAAGAACACCATCTAATATCTGCGTCTGTCCCATTCGCCTGCTATCAGTTTGTAACCGTCTAGCAAACCATGCCACCATCAGCAGTACCACCACCGCCAGCATCACCTCCACTTATCAGTCCAACTCTTTGGCCCAGCATCTGAAAAGCAATTTTCCTATCATGACACATACTCACTCGCATTGTCGATTAGCTCAGTTTTAAGTTCCTGAACGGTGAATGTGGTGGCATGCCATGTCTGTCCGTCCGTCCGTCCACCCATCCATTTGAATGCAACGAAAACGCAGCCAATGTTTGGTGGCAAGACGTGAACTTAGTTTAGATTTGCTTTAAAATGCTTAATGATTGAAAAATAACATGAAAATCGTGCAACATTTTCGACAAACTATTAGAGGAAAATTATTTTTTTAAGTTTGCACTGAGTCAGCGTTTTTTCCACAATTGTTTCTTTGAAAAGAAAAATGTTGAGCTAGCTAGCGGGAGTTTCATGGGGCAAAATACTGCAGAGTCAGAGCTACAAAAAATTGAGATACTACGGTACAAAAAAATAATAGATTTTTTACAAATATTTTGTAAGGGTCGAACTACAAGCGAGATTTTTTTCAAAATGCTTCAGGCAAATATTTTTTGGAACTCAAAAAAAGGCGTGGAAAAATATTTTTCAGGGACCACAAACAGTCGCAGATTGTTATTCCCTACACAACTATGTTGTCCGGGTATTATAGTTTTGTGCAGCCACAAGAGTTTGTAACGTCGCGAAATATTGATTCTAGGCCTTTAAGTATACCGATCGTCATATCTCGACTAGATGAGTCGATCTAGACATGTGTGTCTTCACGAGATTTTGCATGTAGGATGGGTTCTGCCCAATGAAGACCCCTATTGTTTTGAGTGATGATCGGTTAATATTTAGGGGAATATTTGGTCCATTAAATACTTAATTTTTGTCGGTTTTTCTGGCCGCTCCATAGGTCGCAATTATGGCCTGAACAACCCGAATTTTTACATGGAGAAGAATAAGGGGCAAAGAATAAGCATACCCGTTTTCATAAAGATCGGTCAATATTTAGTAGGTCAAATGGACCCAGACTTTTGTGTGAAAAATTTTTATTCTGGGGCGTATATATTTACCCCTGAAGGACATAGACCCCAGAAGTTGATACTATATCCAAGAGGAGTCGTTGGCCTTTAAATTGATACCAATTATATTGCAGTATGTACTCGGAAGTGGGAGTTACACGTAAATATTTACAGGTGCTTGCGTATTCATATATTGTTTAAATATTACCACATTAGAGTGCGGAAATATAGCGCTGGTCGCTTTGAAATTTTCCATGAGGATCCAGGTATGGTCAAGGACCACGCTTTTAATTTTCTGTTATGATCAGATAATAATATAGGGATGAAGTGGATCGAAAATTAATTTTTTTGTTTTTTTCGAGTCTATCTATAGGTTACAATTGAAAGCTGAACATCACAACAAAACCCATGGTGAAGGGAATCTGGACAAGTAATTAGAAGGGCTGCACTGAATTATAGTAATATTTGTTGACCTCTAGTCGCTCAAAAGGGTGCAAATATCGAGAATTATATTGCACAAGCTCAAAATATAGAACCACAGAAAGTTCGGCCTCGTCCGACTATACTGCTCACTGGTTTAAAATAATTTTTTTTTTAAATATTATTTATGGACCACAAACACGCGTGAATTAAAAAAAATGGGGAAAATTTACGTGGATTAAAAAATAGGGTGTATTTTTAAAATTTTTTGAGAGTCCAGCATGGATTAAAACACTTAAGGAATAGATTAAAAAAATTAGGGTCCATCTACAGGCGTAGATTTCTTAAACAAAATGTTTGAGGGTCAAACTGTAGGCGTGGATTTAAAATAATTAAATTTGGGTCCAATATAGGAGTGGATTTAAAGAAAGTTAGGGTCCAATATAGGGGTGGATTTATAAAAAATAAAGTTAAGGTCCAATATAGGGGTGGATTTAAAGAAAAAATATTTTAGGGTCAAACTATAGGCGTGGATTAAAAAAATATATTTGTGGTCCAACTAGAAGGGTGGGTTAAAAAAATATTTTAGGGTTAAACCATAGGGGTGGATTTAAAAAAAATATTTTTGGGCCAAACTATAGGATTGGATTTAAAAAAATAGGGTCCAACCATAGGTGTGGATATAAAAAAAATATTTTAGGGTCCATCTATAGGTGAGGATTTAAAAAAAAATGGTCCAATTATAGGCGTGGATTTTAAAACAGAAATCAAGAAACAAACAAAGGCGTGGATTAAAAAAAAAAATCATGGTCCAATTATTAGTGTGGATTTTTTAAAACTATTCAATAATTGTCTTTAAATTTTTTTCAGGGTCCAATTATATTTAAACATTTTTTAAAACATTTCGATATTTTTTCGATAATCAGGGTCCAATTATAGGCGTGGATTTTATAAAGCTTTTCAATAATTTTCTTTAAAAACTAGTTTTTAACAATATCCTTATTTCTCTTTCCCGCTAAAAATGACACCTATGACCCGAGGACTTAAAAAATAGTTACACCTATATGCCAAATTTCCCAACATAACCTACCATGACGAATAAATGTTGGATATGACGAGGACGATGATGATGATGATGTTAGTCGATGAGGGTTCCACCATCTCTATTCACATCTTGTTTTCCATTTTGAGTTTGTTTTTTTGCCTTCAGTTTATTGCGTCATTCAACAAATTTTCAAATTCATGCAATTTTTCATGGCATCAGACATTGATAGCATTTCATTGCAATTTGATTACCCTCAAATTGAAACGGAACGGATAAATTGTGTAAAATTGAGGAGAGTAGGAGTGGAGGAGTACTTGCTACAAGCCATGACAGCAGTCAATAACACAGCACACAAAATCCCAGCAACAACAAGAGCAGCATTAGAGTTGAGGCAGCAGCAGCACCTACAATATTATTGGCTTCGATGTTGTTGTTATTATTGTTGCTGCTCGATCAAAGTAATTGTCTAATCGTTTTGCACCGTGCTGCATCGCAATCGTTGAGTCGGCATTGCACTCTGCATTCACTGACTGACTGACTGACTATCAGCAGCAATTCTCATGTCGAGGCTGAAGACACAATTCGCTGTGCATGTTTTGTTGCAATTTAAAGGAACCAATTTAGTTTGGTGTTGTTGCTCTTTTTTTGTGTTTGGAGAGGAGACCTTTTGGGGGCACACTGCCAGCCCATCACACAGACAGACAGACAGATTGTGATTTTTTATATTCCACAATTTTTCGGTGTGATTTCTTTTTGCATAGAATTGTGTTTGTTTAGTCGGGTGGTCCTAGATTGAGGAGGAGTTTTTTTGGTGCCCCTTTCGTGCCAAAAATTTATTTATACTTGTATGTGTGAAATCTTAAACTCTTGCGGCTTTTTACATTATGTAATTTTTATTTGTTTATTGTTGCCGTTCTTTGATTTTTGTTTTTTGTATTTGTATTTTACTATCCTACCCTCAGGTGTGATATTTGCATTACAAGTTTTTTTGTGCTAGTCCATTGATGGTTTGTTGCATCAACCAACCGAACAAATAGTCAACCTAGCATGCAGCCAGTCATTCATGTCTATCAGTCGATTTGCAACAACAAAAAAATCACTTTCGCTTCAAAGTGAAAATAAACAAAAATGATATTGCAATTTATGAAATAAAAAATATATTTTTTTTTTTAAAAAAGAGGGTAGTTTAGAAATTGAGCTTATTTAAGGAAGTTGATTTTTTTGGGACACAAGAAGCTTGGATTTTTAAGGAATATTTTTCAAGGATTATTTGAATCAAAGGTGTGAAATTTTCCGGAGTAAAAGGAGTACATTTTTAAAGAATGTGTTTTTTCAAAGATTGTCTGAATTTTATAAGGAATATTTTTTTTTTTTTGGGTCATCAGTCCAATAGGTGAGTATTTTTAAATAAAAACTTTTTTCAAGGACCAATAGGCGAGGATTTAAAAAAAAAATACTTTTTTCTAGGAACAATAAACGTGGTTTCATAAAATATTTTATTTTCAAGGACTACTAGGCATGGATGGGTTCTGGCCAATGAAGACTCCTATTGTTTTTGGTAAAGATCGGTTAATATTTTGGGGATGAAATGGACCAAATATTTAATTCTTGTCGGTTTTTCTGGTCGCTTCAGAGTCTGCAATTACGACCCAAACATCACGAGAAGGGGATCGGGCCAAAGAATAAGCATGCCCTTTTTTCAAATGATTGGTCAATATTTGGCAGGTCAAATGAACCCTGACTTTTGTGTGAAAAATGTCAAAATTTGTATTCGATAGAGTATAGATTTACCTCCAAGGGGAGTAGTTGACCTTTAAATTGATATAAATTATATTGTTGTATGTGCTCGGATGTGGGTGTTACACCTAAATATTCACAGGTGTCTCTGTATTCGCATACTATATAATAACCCATTATCA
>NW_026872951.1:0-14315 GCF_032173495.1 Musca vetustissima | reverse complement strand
TCGCTGTTCATGTGACAATTTGCCCGGCACTCACTTGTCGTCGGACAATCACAGCTGTGTCGATGCCGGTGAATGTGCAATCGGTAATGGCGGTTGTTCACACATTTGTTTGTCTTCGCTAGGCCGGATATTTTGTCTTTGCCCGCCAGGATATCGTATGACCGGAAATGATAAAACATGCGAAGGTTGGTAAACTGAAATTTAATTGACAGTAGTTGATAGTGGGTGAGTTTTCATTGCAGGAAGATTTAGGCAAAAATACTTATTCCCTACTTGTAGGTATATGTTTTGCCATAGCTCCAACATATAAAGGTTCCGCTCCATTTTTGGCACGTTGAAAAAGTAAACTGGTCTATGTATTAACCAAGATCCACCAAGTAGTGCCACCATATATGGGTTGGTCTACCGTATATGGTGGCTCTTCCCGCACCTATGATGGTGAGAGTGTGAAAAATTGGGCCGGGTAAAACAGTTGGTTAGAACCACGACTTTTTAATTGTGTTCTATGAGGCTCCATATTTCACTTGCTCAAATCTTAACCAGATTAAATTTATCAGATCCCCCTATTTATTTCGTCGGATTTCATAGACATTATGGGTGTATTAATAGTTGTTTTTATTACCTTTTATAATTGTAATTCCGCTTTCAAGATCTCGAAATATTCACTACAGATCCCATAAAGGTATATATGAAGATGCGATTTATCGGCTCACTATTATTTTTATAATTAGGTTTGGTAGGGAAATCCTCCAAATGTCGGTATTTTGGGGAGTTTAGGCATGTTTTCCGCCAAAATTGTTGAAATTTGGTATTCGGTCATCATCATTAGGTAGAAAAATTTTCAATATTGGCCAAAATTTCGGGTTAGCACTCATTATTCTACATTTTGAATTAGTTTTCAATCGAATTTGCTTTCATTGAGAGTCAAATCTTCGTACCATAAACACATATGTCCGAGTATAGTCTCCATGTATATGACATCTGTAGTTTCACATTTGTTTTTTCCTGGTATGTGCATGGTGGAGGGTATAAATAGTTCGACCTGGCCGAACATAATGATAATCTCCTTTTCCACATATATTACAACACATTTCATTTCACTCCCTTTTCAGATATCAACGAGTGTGAATTGCCAGAAGTGGCGCAGGAATGTCCACATGGTTGTGAAAATACTGAAGGTTCTTACCGTTGTATAACTCCAGAAATTCAGCATCATCTCGAAAAAGAAGAAGCCGAAGCTCCAATTGACAATACTGACGATGTTGAGGATCCACCACAACCGGAAATTCCCAATGAAACACCAATGGTACAACAATGTGAACCTGGCTTTAGACTACAAGATGCCCAATGCGTAGATATTGATGAATGTGCCGAAGGTATCAGTGGTTGTCAGATGTGTGTCAACACCGAGGGTAGCTATGAGTGTACCTGTCCTTCGGGTTATGATTTGGCCGAAGATGAAAAAACTTGTATTGACATAGATGAATGTGCCATAGTGTCCGAACAGGATGAATATGCCGCCGCATATAAGGTATGTTCGCATGGATGCCGTAACACTGAAGGATCCTTCGAGTGTTTCTGTCCACCCATGTATCATTTGATCGAAGATGGGCGTACTTGTGCCGTCGATTCCTGTGCTGATTTAGAAAATCCCGCCCTAAATAAAACACGTTGTTCGTATGAGTGCACCGACATGGCTACTGGTGGTTTCCAATGTCACTGCCCTGAGGGTTATGCTTTGGTCGACACCTATAACTGTGTACAAACTCAAACTGTGTGTGAACGTAATGGCGACGTGTGTTCTCCCGGTTCTTGCCAGGAAGCAGAAAATGAGTTCGGTTTTCAGTGTATTTGTCCAGTCGGATATCGGGAAGAAAACAACCGCTGTGTAGATATCAACGAATGTGAGGAGGGAACCCATGAGTGCTCTCACCATTGTGTAAACACTGAGGGTAATTATCTCTGTCAATGTCCCCAAGGATTTGTCCTGCCTTATGTAACAGCCCACAACTGCGAAGATGTTAACGAATGTGAAGTACAGCCAGGAATATGTGGAGAAACTCTGAAATGCGAAAATGTCCCTGGTTCGTTTACATGCCTTTGCGAGGATGGTTCAGCTCCAAATGCTGAGGGTATTTGTGTTAGTGAAAAAGTAAATCCCTGTGCTGAGAGTCGTTGCTCGCATGAATGCATCCCCGAAGGTGATGGTTATCGTTGTGATTGCCCTGTTGGATGGACTTTGGATGAGTCACAATTGACTTGCGTCCAGTCGGAGGTTTGCGATGCCAATCGTAATGGCTGTGATCACCTATGCAATACAGATGGTACCTGCTCCTGCTTGGAAGGGTACACCTTGGATATCAATGGTAAAACTTGCTTGGACATTGATGAGTGCCAAGTGAACAATGGTGGTTGCCATCAATTGTGCATCAATGTTGAAGGTGGGTTCACATGTTCATGTCACAAGGGTTTCGAGTTCCTCGATGGCCCTTTGCGGGATTATTGCTTTGACATAGATGAGTGTGCTTTGGGCTTACACAATTGCGCCGCAGATATGACATGCGAAAATCTTAATGGATCATTCACTTGTCTTTGTCCCAGGGGTTATGCTCTGGGCATGCCCATCATCCATCCATTAACATCTAACGAAGTCATTGAGAATTCATTTGATCATCATTTGTATAATACATCATCCGCGTCCGTCTCATCGCCATCACCATCAGATTCATTAGCTTCTCAGTCATGCTTAGACATCGACGAGTGTTCCATTGAAAATGGTGGCTGTAGTCATTTTTGTATGAACCTCCCCGGGTATTACGAGTGTTCATGTCCTCCCGGTCATTTGCTATCATCGGCTGACAATAAGACCTGTATACTGGTCGATCATTGCTTACGAGATAACGGTGGTTGTTCCCATGCCTGCAACACACGCAATGGTCAGGTGGAATGTTCCTGTCCCGTAGGATTCCATTTGGACTCGAATGGGCGCACCTGCCTGGACAATGATGAGTGCTTCATATCGAATGGAGGCTGCGAACACATTTGCCAAAATAATATCGGCAGCTATTCATGTTCATGCCGCGAAGGCTTCACCCTTTCATCCAATGGTCATGCTTGCCTGGACATCGATGAGTGCATCGATGGTGTGGCGAATTGTAGTTTCATTTGTATAAATCTTTTAGGTTCGTATGCCTGTTCGTGTGAGGCCGGCTTCCAATTGGCCGACGATGAGAGGACCTGCTTGGATATTGATGAGTGTGCCTTGGGCAAACATGATTGCTCACACGATTGTCTCAATGTGGATGGAGGCTATAAGTGCTCCTGTCCCCAGGGTTATTATTTGGGTGAGCATCAATCGGTCTGTGTCGATTTGAATGAATGCATTGCCGAAGATCATGGCTGCAGTCACGACTGCTACAACACCATGGGATCCTATTTGTGTGCCTGTCCAGATGGCTTCACTTTGTCCAGCGACGAGAAGACTTGTATTAATTCTATGTGTCTTGAGAACAATGGTGGCTGTTCACACAACTGTGATCCCGATCAAGGTTGCTCCTGTCCATCGGGTATGATTTTGGGTTTGGATGGCAGGACCTGTGAAGATGTCGATGAGTGTTCGGCCGATAATGGTGGCTGTGCCTTCAAATGTGTGAACTTGCCGGGTTCGTATGAATGCGTGTGCCCAGATGGTTCCAAGCCAGCCAATCCTTTCGATGCCTGTCCCAATACATGCCCTGCCGGTTTTACATTTAGCCGCGATGACCCTAACCAGTGCGAAGATATCGATGAATGTTCTCTACCGGGTGTATGCCAATATCAATGCCGCAATACAAATGGTTCGTATGAGTGTTTGTGCCCCAAGGGTTATCGTTTAGAAAATGGTCGCGATTGTCAGGATATAGATGAATGTGCCATCGATAATGGTGGTTGTGTGGGTGGGGAATGTATTAATCACAAAGGTGGTTACGAATGTCGCTGTCCCTTGGGCCAACGTTTGGCTGCGGATCGCAAGACCTGCGAAGTGATACAGGAATTACGTGATCAATGCCATCCCTTGTCAGCACCACCAAATGGTGCCATACATTGCACCAAATATCGCCACAAGAAGAAACGTTTCTACCAAACACGTTGCAAGGTCTGGTGTAATCCCGGTTATGTTTTGCAAGGCCCCACACATCGTTACTGCAATGCCAGTGGCCAATGGGATCAACATGATAATTTATGTCTGCGTAAGTATTCCTCGTAATCAATCGTAAGATTTGATTGCTGTCACTTGATGTCCTTTTTTTATTTCACTCAATTCCAGCTAAAACATGTCCACCCCTTGCCACACCTCTAAGCGGTGTCATTACACCATTATCCTGTCTACTGGGCCAAAGTGGTGTGGGTGAGCAATGCCATCTGAAATGTAATGCTGGCCATGTGCCAGTTGGAGCATCAGTAGCTGTCTGCACATCTCAGCTGCAATGGTCGTATAATGGCACATTTGACTGTTTGCCAATGCAAACTGAGCCACGTCTGGGTGTCTCAAATGGTTTCACACCTTTGGCGCTGCCAAATGCACCACCCACCTTTACAACGGCCACAACAGTGCACAGCACACAATCAACCTTCAATGGACGTCCTTTGCCTGATTTTGGTTTTAAGGTGACACCTTATGGTGGTAGTGGTGGCGTTGGTGGTGTACAACGACCTTATATTAAATGTCCCCGCAATACTACTGTGTACTTGGGCCCCTCAGAGCGTACAACTCATGTCATTCTACAGAAGCCGATCACCAATTTAGATTATCGTTATATCGAATCATCACCAGCATGGACAAGAGATTTACAGGCCCATTTGGGTCCTGGTACCTATGTAGTAATATTCCGTGGTCACGACCCTATCACCGGAAAGAAGGCACGCTGTAAGACAGTTATCCATGTTAAACATGCCGAAGGACCTGTGGTAGAATATTGTACACCATCATTTGAAGTTTCCTTGGGCGAGAATCAAATATTCCGTTCCGTTGTCTGGGAGGAACCGAGATTTAGTAACAAATATGGACCCATTAAGAAGTTGTATAAATCTAGGGTAAGTTTTTTTTTACAAAATTTATACTTTACGGCAATAGAAAGCCTCAGTTTAATTAGTTGTTAAAAATGGTAAAAGTAAAAAATCAACGTTCATAATAGGAAAAATAATTATTTTAAAATCCAGAATTAAAGAAGGAACCGACAAAAGTGATTAAAAAAAACACGCTCAACAAACATTAAAACAAAATTTATGATCTTAACTGGGACAAAACTTTTTTTAAAGTCCGCCCACATAGAGAGGGCCAAACAATTAGTATAGTGATGCTATATTAATAGCATGGACAAAAGATTTTCTTTAAATTATTTTCGGAATCGGGGAAAATTAAAAAAATCGACATGCATTTTAGGGATCGAAAATACTTTTAAAAAGCCTTCGATCATAGTTTGGACAAAAAAAGAAATATTTTTCACAGAAAGGAAAAATAAATTATAAATCATAGCAGCAGTAAAATCATGTCCCGCTTTTAACAGGGAACACGCTCATATAGGGGAGCCAACATTTGTTTTTAAATAAATGATCTATGAGAAATATTTTTGAAAAGCATAACTGGATTAGGAAATTATTTTTTTTAATCCATCCTTATAGAGAGAACAACAAAGGACAGAAAACTTCGCGTTCATAGCACCGATATATTCTTTAGAAAATTCACATTCAAGCAGGAATGAAAAACTTATTTAAATTTAAAAATGCCACTAATTCGAATTTCCATATATTTTCCAGCTTCCTGGTGAACTGTTTAATGTGGGTGTTCATAGCGTCTACTATGAGGCAACCAATGAAGATGGACTCACGGCCAGATGTGAATTTAAGATACGCGTTAACGGTAAGCATTTTGAAAATTCTTAAGGTTTTTCAAAACTATTATTAAATTTTGAATATTTATTTCTATTTTAGCTGCTGGTGTTTCATCGCAAAATCATTTAACTTCCAATTCCATTGAATATGGCGGTCATATATCCAAAACTCCCAAGTTACCCACTTTCCAGACCATTTCACGTCCTAGTCCAATATTCACATCACCAGTTCTACAATCACCTCCGCCACCACCTCCACTACCAGTCGTACCGAAAGCCAAACTAATAAACGCCCCCCTCTTGGCCGGTCATGAATCGTTTATTATTTGCCCGGGCCGTGATCCCATCAAAGTGACCAGCTCTCAATCTGTAAGTTATTATTGGCCACAATGGCTTATACGCATACATTACAAGCAAATGCAAGAGCATCGCTATCATCATTGAAATGCTTGAGTATACCATTCCATAATTTAGTGGATTGATTCCAGGAAATGCCAGCCACTGCCTCTGCCAAATTTATTTGCCGCTTCAGCAGCCTTTTTCTTTTCGCATAGATTTCGTAATGTTTTTATTCATCCCCATATTCCAATGTCTTCCAGGTTGAGTTGCCAGAAAATTGCATTTTGAAGAATGTACGCATCAATCCCTTCCGTCAATTTATGTCACAACGTATCATGCCCAGACTATGGACCTCATATGGTTTATTTTAAGTCAGTGTCTTCATCTATTCGACATTTTCTCATGCAATTTTAATATTTAAGTTTTTACGATTTAATTTTTTTACGATTACTTTTTGTTCTTGTAACTCACTTTGTAAGAATATTTGCATTTTGTAAATTTTTTAGCATTTAATAAAGAAATTAATATTTTTGTAATATTTGTATGTAATAAAAAAACAATGAAATTTGTACAAGTGTGCGTTAATTACAAAAGAATAAGTAAACACATGGGAAGATCCGGCCGAGCCTAATTTTTTATACCCTATACCATGAGGTGCACATTCAAAACACCTAAAATCGGTAAATTTCTGCCAGGAGAAAACGAAATATCAAACTACATACTCTCAGGTTGGAAAATTGGGCTCACAATGCGGAGATCGAATAATATGGGCACGAAGATTTGACACCCAATAAAAATGAGGTATATAAATTCATTTTCAATTTGGGAGGTGTTTTTTTATTGGGGGAACCCCTAAAAACTGGATCAATATTTATAGTTTTTGGTTCGAGGATTTGTTATCCCATTGCAATTCAAAATATTAAATTATAGCTAAATTTGGTAGAAAAAACGTGCCAAAAATACCGACATTTGGAAGGTAGCGATATCTGGGTGCAATACCAAAACATGGACCAATAAAAGTGATCACACCACACTAAAGCACACGAATGAAAAACGAGACAAAATTCCAAGGGTACCGGGGGTACCGTTATATAAAGTCTATACCGAAACATGGACCGATATATCGTTAGCTACAATGCTAAAAGGCGTAACTAACAAAAACTTGAAAATTGACTTTTTGAATGAATATTGTGAATGTCAATAAACTACATGTGTTGACAAAGTTTTACACGTCCTGCGGTCAAAAAAGGAGCTTCTATTAACAAAAAATAAAAAGGCGTAACTAACAAAAAATTCAAATTTTTACTTAATTGTTATGAATGCCATTAAACTAAATAACTAAATTTGTTGAAAAAATTATAGTCTATTATTCGTCATATGCAATATCACCCTGCCGGGCATACTTTTTTGACAGGTTTATAGTTTTCATTCAAAACAGTTTTTTACTTCTCCTACACAATTATGCTTTTGTTAGTTACGCCTTTTTGCATTTTAGCTAACAATATCTCATTTCCTATACCATTCATGCATTTGACTTGCTTAAAATGACATACTTCAATATCAACGTAAAATTTAGAAATTGTATACCAATAATAAATGATGATAATTTTGTATACTTTTCGGTGCATTATTAATGATCCCCTAAAGTATGCAATAAATATAACAAGTTAAAATTTGATGTTATTGATTAACACTATGCTGCAGATTTCATACGATTTAAACATATTACAGTGTTCGTGATATATACTTTGACTGTTATTGCCGAAAGAACAATTAATTATAACAAGTGAAAAAACGTTAAGTTCGGCCGGGCCGAACCTTGGATACCCTCCACCATAGATATACTGTCAGGTACATGAAATGAAAATAAAGGGAACATACCAAAAAGTGACCTTTCTACAAACTGATTATATAAACCATAATTTCAGCAATTTTTAATGAATTTTTTTTACACTCAGCCTTATGGCTAATGAGGGTGTATACACTTTGATACAGGGAAAATGTGCCTCGTCAAAATATTGGTTCTAGACCCCACGTTTTTTGGACCAAATCCATTTCAGAAAATTTCGATTTCATCCAAACTTTGCCTATATTATTATTTATTACAAACTTTGTTCAAGTTGGAAGATGGGAAATATCGATCCACTCCTTCTGGTACGTCCCACACAGGGGATAGGTCTAGGCCTAAATCCGGGCTATAGTTCATATATAGTACATTATCGAACCTTACGTTCTATCCTCCGCAGGTGAAATGATTACAACAGAGTCTTAGAACCAAACCCAAAACGCGGAACAAATCAGATAACTATTTTAATATGAACCAGTAAGGAAAGTAGTAAAGTCGGACGGGGCCGACTATATGATACCCTTCACCACTATGGGTATATTAAACAGGACTATTAACATGAAATTGGATGAAATAATATATGTGATATTTATCTAAATGTGAATCTACCTAGATCTATTCATAAAGTATGTAAATCGACTTCAAACAAATATAAATAGGTCATCCGTTGGGCTATGTCTGTACTTCTACAAAACGCAACTACGTAATTCTATGCTCGATTTTGTAAGTTGTGCAACATTTGATGTCAATCTGATTAACATGAGGAGTTTGATGCCCTATTTACTTGAAATCGGGCGAAAATATATATGGAAGCTCTATCGAAATATTAAGTGATTTCAGACAAACTTGTCACAGGTTAGGTTATACTAATTTCAGAATTGTTTGTTCCTATCAGCCTATTGGTTCCTTGGTGCATCAATTACTTAAAATCACTTTATAATAAAAGGGAGCTATATCTAAACATTGACCGATTTTTACGAAACAAGGCAGACATCACTCTAGGCTCAATTCAGTACGTTATGCCCAATTTCGTGCAAATGGAAAGATATAGAGCGACTTTGGTGCACCATTTACACGAAATCGGACGAAACTATGTATGGGAGCTATATAGAAATCTGGACAGATTTTCTCGAAACTTGGCAGACAACACTCTAGGCTCAATTCAGTACGCTATGCCAAACTTCGTGCAAATCGAAGGATAAATAGGGACTTTGGTGCACCATTTATATGAAATCGGACGAATCTATATATAGGGGTTATATCTAAATCAGGACCGCTTCTCACGAAACTTGGCAGACATCACTCTAGGCTCAATTGAGTACGTTATGCCAAATTTCGTGCAAATCGAAAGATATGTAGGGACTTTGGGGCACCATTTACATGAAATCGGACGAAACTATATATGGGAGCTATATCTAAATCTGGACCGATTTTCTCGAAACTTGGCAGACATCACTCTAGGCTCAATTGAGTACGTTATGCCAAATTTCGTGCAAATCGAAGGATATATAGGGACTTTGGTGCACCATTTACATGAAATCGGACGAAACTATATATGGGAGCTTTATCTAAATCTGGACCGATTTTCACGAAACTTGGCAGACATCATTCTAGACCTAAATGATTAGGCTGTGCCTAATTTCGTGCAAATCGAAAGATATATAGGGACCGTTCACATTAAATCGGTTAAATATATATATGGGAGCTATATCTAAATCTGGGCCGATTTTTCCCAATTTCAATAGGGTTCGTCCTTGGGCCGAATGAGTGACCTATGCCAAATTTCATCCAATTCGGATCATAAATGCGACCTGTACTTTGTTTACAATTTAACATGGACAGACAGACGGACGGACGGACATGCATAAATCGACTTAGAAATTGATTCTATGCATATTCTCAAAAGGAACCATGTGTCTATATCGTTTCCTTTTGCCTGTTACAAACATATGCACAAAGACATAATACCCTGTACCACAGTGTGGTGAAGGGTATAAAAAGGGGGTTAGGTGAGGACGACCCCAAAATGGGGGCGAATATTCATAATTTTTGATAGGGAGATTTGTTACCAGCGAATTCTGTTGAAAAACGCGCTCAAGAACCCCAAAATATCCAAAATATACCGTTATATGGGGGCTACCAGAAAATGTGGGCCTATACTTATAATTTTTTATGGATACATTTAGTACCCAATCTATCAAATTTCAGCCAATTCGGCTGAAAAACGCGCTGATGAACCCCAAAATACCGAAAATTGGGGGGTACCCTTATATGGGGGCTGCCCCAAAAAATTGACCTATATTCATACTTTTTTGTGGAGAGATTTGATACCTATTAAGAACTCAAAATACGGTGGAAAAATACGACCAAAACCCTCAAAATACAGAAAATTAGGAGGTACTGTTATATGGGGGGTACCAGAAAAAGTGGACCCATATCCATAATTTTAGTGGAGAGATTTGGTAACCAATAGGAACCCAATATAGCAAATTTCAGGGAATTGGGCTGAAAAACGCGCTCAAGAATCCCAAAATACAGAAATTTGGCGGGTACCCTTATATGGGAGCTATGCCTAAACGTGGACCGATATATCCCATCTTCGAACTTGGCCTGCCTGCAAACAAAAGACAACCCTATGCAAAATTTCAGCCCCCTATCACAATTCCTTTAGAAGATGGCGTGATTACAACAGACGGACGGACGGACATGGCTAGATCGTCTTAGAATTTTACCCTGATCAAGAATTTTATAAGGTCGGAAATTAATATTTCGATGAGTTACAAACGGAATGACAAAATTAATATACTCTCCATACTATGGTGGAGGGTATAAAAATAAGTTTAGAATCGGGTTTTACATTATTTTTTTATAAAAATTTGGCTTGGATTTCTTGTAACCCCTGCTTTTCTTGGTATTTTTAGGGTTTTATCCTAGTTTTCTATTCCGAGTTCTCGGAGGTTGGAAAAGAAATTTTGGAAGATTGTCGGTATTGGTCCAAATTTGGGCGCAGGCCTCATATAAACATTGCGCTTAATTTCGATTTTCGACAGGTTTAGACAAATTTCCTCAAGGAATTGGTTGTAATAGTTTTGGGAGGGTGAAAAACATCTTTATACACGATTTTCGATATAGGTTCATGTTTTGATGGTGTCTCTGTATATAGAAGGTCCCGCTTCATTTTCGATATTTTGAAGTTCTTACTACATTTTCCCATCGAAAAGACTTTAGTTTGGTATTCCGGTAACATAAAGCGTAATAGAATTTTGTATTTGAGACCTATACAAATCCTTTTCGTAGAGATTTTATATAATGATCCCGAACGATTTAAGATACTTTGAATGTACTTCTCATGACGGAAGATTATCACTGCAAGTGTGCATCGATGAACTTAAATATTTGTAAGGACATGAAGAACCATTCTATGAAATACTGATATTATAAATTTAATCTTGGCCGTCGCTCGATCGAATACGCAAAGCATGAGGGTTTTCCAAATGGGTCTGTCGCTCCCAAGAAGATTGATGTAATCCTTCGGCATTTCTTACACCAGCAAGCATTCGCCTGTTAGGTGCACTTGGAAGAAACAAATCGAAGCAAATGTTTCTTAATCACTGGGTGACGTAGGGCGGTTAATTTCGAGTGGCACTCCAGAATGGAAAAATTCGAAAAAAAAAAATAACTAGAGAAGGCGAATTAATGTAACAATGAGAGCTTAACATCAGCGATTAAAATGTGAAATTAATGGGCCATATGCCTTATAGTCCTATATCGTCGCCAGAAGATGCTGTTGATTGTGTCTCAATCGGAGTGGAAAACGTATTGTAACAATTGGTTCGAGCGCAGTATGGTCCAGATATCCCTTTTTTGGGTCATAATAAGAACAGTGGGTTTATGAAATAAAAATATCACATATAAAGGTTTCGGCGACGCTTCTACAAGAAAAAATTAAAAAACAATAGGGTGGATCGAAAATCGAAATGATATAATATTTTACTGGCATAAAGCACAAAGTCTTCAGAATTTAAATATATAACGTTTTTTTCCTCTATACCAGAAATTGACAAAAAACATGCTTGCTGGCCTACAATGGGGCGCGTAATTATGAGTAATGTTTAACTTCGAAGGGATCGTCAATTTGGCTGTGGAAAATACCTTATGGAGATGAAAGACCTTGGCGGTTATTTTAAGAACATAGCATGGCAAATCCGCCATAGTTCAACTCATTGCGTTATGTCTGAATATTTTTTCCTAGGAACTCTAAAGTAAAGTAAAAACCAGTATATGTTAGTTTGCGACAGGTTATTTTGGAAATGACATTTAAAATGTATTGCTGGAGATCTATGCCGTTGATAATCTAAAAACCTAAAACCGTTGATAATCTCATGGAAAAAATTGTAAACTTAAGAGTCATCTCGATCAATCGAAATAGCTTATATTGGTCAAGGCGGGCAAATGCAAGTATATTCTTGATCCCAATATAATTTAACAATGGTCTAACCACAACGGCTAGAAAACTCAGTATATAGTTTTATAATTGCAAATGTTTAACATTGACCACACACTCACTCACTCACGTGGCTTAGAATCATTCTCATCGAAAATAGTAAATATTTTAATAGCTGACTTCCCATTGTTATATTCCCAGAGCTTAAAATATTGTTAAGAGCACGTTTTTGCCGTCCACAACGTCAATGTCCAGTCCAATATTTGCATTTGTTAAGTTGCACTTTCAAGCAGTTATTAATCTCAAAACAGTTAAAACAATAATTAGTGTTTGCTATTATTGTTGTTGTTAAATTTAATTTACTTCATAAATCATTCTATTAAACATAGTATCGGAAATCAATCGATAAGAAATTAATTTGAACGGAAAGTAATAACACAACAACATCATCCCATAAAAATGTAGTGGACTCTAAATCGAGTATAAATATTTGTTAAATCAAATAATAACGTTTAAAAAAAATTAAATGCAAATGGAAAAAATAGTCTGTTGTGCATTCTACTTTATTAAAATTTTGAAAATTGAAGTAAACAATAGCCGTACATATTTTGAAAACAAATTTGCCTTCACGTACCCAGATGTGAAAATAAAGTACTTAAAATTTATCAGCATTATGTTATTGTATGGGAGGTATGCAAAAGCGTGACCATCTACTGATAACACTGATAGCTAATCTTCAGTTTTGGCCAGAAAAGCGACATTCCACAGCTACTTGGAATTCTCACGTTGTTGATGGATGGATCAGAAATACCAATATTCACAATATTTACTAAGGCCAACGACGGCATTTCTGATCCTTGCTTGCTACCCGTCGCAAGGGTCTATTTTAAATGTTGTTTCAACCATTCTTGATATAGAAAATTTGAGATATGTAGACATTTTCTCCATACTATCCCTCAAATCGTAGTGGGTGATAGTGTACCCCAGTATTCTATATGTGTTATATTTCAGTATAGATTGCCTTCTAATTATGGGGACTTATTTATCATCTTCTATACTAATAAAAGTGTAAAGTGATTGACTGACTGACTGATTTAACGATTCATCTACGTCCAGACGAAAGCTAGAATCTTGAGGTGACAGATAAGGCTAGGTTTTTGATACCATTTGTATTTGGCGAACCGGTAGAGCTAGAACTCTGAAATTTGGATTTGTGGTCGCTGATGGAGTGTAGTATAGGTGTAGCAAAGAATTTTTGGAAATTCGAACTATAACTATACGAAAATGTACTAAATTTGGTACCATTCTGTAGCATTTGAACGGGTAACGCTAAAAACTTGAAATTTGGAGTGTGAATTATGGTTGAGAAGTAGGGTCCATTTAAGGAGATGGTTTTGAAAGCGTGTACTCATGTGTAGGAAAAGTACTATATTTGGTACAAATTTAATTTGGAGATACAAATTCTGGAATTTGAAATTAAAAGTACCGTTGGAGTGTAGTTTGGATTTGGGTGAAACGACAGAGCGGGAACAATGAAATTTGAAGTTAGGATCATTGTAGGGGTGTGGGATTGGGGTCAGGATTCAGTTTAAGCAATTTATATTCATGGGTACTAAATGGTACTTAATTTGGTACAATTTGGAATTTAGGCAAACAATAAAGCTAGAATCATGAAATTTGGAGTCATGATCACTGTTGAGGTGTAAGATCGAGGTAAGTTGGAAGTTTCAAAAATGTTTACTAATATGTACTAAATTTTGTAAAATTTGAATTGTGGGTGAACCGATAGAGTTGGAATCCTGAACCTTGGATTTAG
>NW_026872950.1:0-14071 GCF_032173495.1 Musca vetustissima | reverse complement strand
TATATTTAATATGTAACTAGTAAATATATATTATTTGGATTTCATATGTCAAGACCTTATTATGGACGACACATATATAAACGAAAAAATCTACAAAATTAACAATTTTGGTAAAGTTATGAGCTTTTCAATATAGAGAAGAGGGTAAATTTGTGTACAGTACTATTTTGTGTATACAGTCCAAATTATTTAAATCGCTTCGTATTCAAATTGTACAAGTTCTACCCTCAGAATTATTTTTGATTCTTGTAAAACAGAATGTAGAGAATTTACAAAAACAAAAAGAGAATAATTTTAAATGATTTTTCTGACGATTTTGAATATGGTTTTCTTGATATTGGACTTTAATTTTCCCAAAAGAATGTACTGTATCTCCCGAATGCAAGGATATATCGATGTCAAATTTTGTGTATATCCCATTTAGGATAGTTGCATTAAATCTGTGAACAGAAATTTCTTCTACGATTGCGGAAAAAAATTCGGGGCTCAAAGGGTTAATGTTAACGGTCCTTATATATTTTTCGATTTGCACGAAATTTGGTACAGCCTAATCAATTAGGTCTAGAATGATGTCTGCCAAGTTTCGTGAAAATCGGTCCAGATTTAGATATAGCTCCCATATATAGTTTCGTCCGATTTCATGTAAATGGTGCCCCAAAGTCCCTATATATCTTCCGATTTGCACGAAATTTGGCATATCGTACTGAATTAAGCCTAGAGTGATGTCTGCCAAGTTTCGAGAAATTCGGTCCAGATTTAGATATAGCTCCCATATATAGTTTCGTCCGATTTCATGTAAATAGTGTCCCAAAGTCCCTATATATATTTCGATTTGCACGAAATTTGGCATAACGTACTGAATTGAGCCTAGAGTGATGTCTGCCAAGTTTTGAGAAAATCGGTACAGATTTAGATATAGCTTCCATATATAGTTTCGTCCGATTTCATGTAAATGGTGCCCCAAAGTCCCTATATATCTTTCGATTCACGAAATTTGGCATAACGTACTGAATTGAGCATAGAATTATGCCTGCCAAGTTTCGTGAACATCTGTCCAGATTTAGATATAGCTCCCATATATAGTTTCGTCCGATTTCATGTAAATGGTGCCCGATTTGCACGAAATTTGGCATAGCATACTGAATTGAGCCTACAGTGATGTCTGCCTTGTTTCGTGAAATTCGGTACAGATTTAGATATAGCTTCCTTTTATTATAGATTGATTTTAAGTAATTGACGCACCAAGGAACCAATAGGAACAAAACGTTCTGAAATTAGTATAACCTAACCCGTGACAAGTTTGTTTGAAATCGCTTAAAATTTGGATAGAGCTTCCATATGTATTTTCGCCCGATTTCAAGTAAATTGGGCATCAAACTCATCATGTTAGTCAGATTGACATCAAATTTTACACAACGTACAAAATTGAGCATAGAATTACATAGTTGCGTTTTCTAGAAGTACAGACATAGCCCAACGGATGGCCTATTTATATTTGTTTGAAGTCGATTTACATACTTTATGGATAGATCTAGGTAGATTTACATCTAGATAAATGTCACATATTTTATTTCATCCAATTTCATGTTAAATTTCCTGCTTAATATACCCATAGTGGTGAAGGGTATCATATAGTCGGCCCCGTCCGACTTTACTACTTTCCTTACTGGTTTTCTTTTATAATACCAATGTCTTTGAAAAATATATTTCAAAAATCCACGCCTCTTATATAAATGCCCATTTCTGCGTACTCCAACAACAACTACTGACTTCAAAGGCTATTGTCCCAAATAATTCGGTTGTATTGAAAAACAAAAATATTGTCAAACTACAGCCAAAAAAATAACATAGCCAAAACATATATTTCATGCAGAAATGACCAAATAACCCAGTTTCAATTTCAGTTCAAACTGTGAATATTCGACACAAACACAATACAACAAAAATAAAAACAACAATAATAATAAAAAATTACTATGACCTACTCCGCATCTATAACTTCTCTTCGTTTTACATAAAAACCCCAAAAACATAAGCTACAATGCTTATGTACTAACCGCTAAGTGGAAATCTCCAAAAAACAAATGAAACACACACACAGATACAAACTGAGTTTAAGCCTTAATGCAAATATTATCGCTATTGCCAAAGGACTCATAACATATCCATTTATTGTCCAACACCACGCTGATGGTGGTCCACTGGTAATCGTGTCATATGCATTTAGCGTTGCATGTATGAGAACAGTATTTGGTGATATGTATGTGTGTGTTTGTGAGTATATGGAATATCTTTGCTAATGATACTCTCTTCCATATACGACATTACATATGAATTTCCGTTTCCATTTTCAAGTTTGTTTTTATTCTTTATTCCAAATGTGGCATAATGAACCAACTAGAAATAATATCAAGTTGAAAAGTTTTGTTTGTTTTTCGTCATTGATATAAAAGTGTGGTCATAATGGACGATTTCAGCACAAATATACTTTAAAATAATATTTGCCTAACGAGGAGTTTTGAATAGAACGGATATATAATATATCAATGTGTGCAAGATTGTGTATGTGTTGAAAAAGATTTTTTAGGGGAAGGTATATTAGTTTTTATTTTAATTCGTAGATTACTAAAGGCTATTTTTTAAATATTTTCAAAGATAGGTTTTTTTTTAAATTAACAAAAATCTGTCTTTTAAAATATTAATTAAAATTAATTCAGCCTGACTATTTTGCAAAAACAAAATTAAAATTAAAACATAAAAACCTTTCTTAAAAAATTATTTCACAATCTTGCACATATACATATATCCGCTTTATTAATTTTTGAAGTAGTGTTCAGGGCTTGCAGGGGAACTAGTCGTCAATATTTTAGGAGATTTTACTAATATTTCTTACTTTAGGGATATAAGCTTGGTTTTTGAAAGAATACTTTTTCGAGAAACTAAGCGTGGATTTTTAAGAGGCATTTTCAAGGTGTTCTTAACACGGTTTAAAAGCCTATAAGGAGAGTTCAAAAATGTCAATGAATAATTGCATTTCAAACGGGCAGACTTGAATTCTTTTGTTACCATTTGTATGAAATTGTGTAAAATTTTGTATGGGAGCTACATATGAACACATAGACCTAATTGAGTAACCGTTGCATACACGCTGCAAAATTTTGTCCCAATCGGACAAATATTGGGTGTTTGGTGCATCATTCACATAAAATCGGACGAAATTATATATGGGATAAATCTAAATCTGAACCGATTTTCTTCAATTTCAATAGGGTTCGTCCTTGGGTCAAATAAGTGAACTGTGCCAAATTTCATCCAAATCAGATCATAAATGCGACCTGTACTTTGTTCAGAAAAATACATGGACGGTGTATAATTAATGAGGGTGTTTAAGTTTCGATACGTTGGCCTACAACCTCCCGAGCCCAGTCAATCACGGACTCTGATTGACAGCTCGGGTATTACCTCTGCACGTTCCCTCTGCGGACACCGCAGGGCGTATATACCAACGGGCAACGGTAGTTGTTGGTTGGTCCCCCTTGCTCGACACCTTCTCACTGGAATATGTGTATGTATGCAGTTTTTACTCTACAAATACGAAGATCTGCGATCTAGGTGAACCTCTGCGTTCATTTGCTTATTAACCGTCTTATCAAGTTAACGTCTACGCGTTAGTACTAAGAGGCCTATGACTCCACCACCATAAATTACATAAGAGCTCTCGTTGTGGTTCGCAACCCCTGCTCCCTTGAGTTAATCATTTGATCACCCACATCCACGGGGAGAAGTAGAGCAAGTCTCTCGAATGTGCCTAGTCGAAATATTGGTGCTAGAACCCATGTTTCTATGGTTCAAATCAGTTTCACACAATATGGAGTCGATTTACAAACAGTCCTTCATTCTGTCTGGCCGGCAGGTGCACACGAATTTAGATGAAATTTGGCCATTCCGTTTTTATACCGTTCGCTACACTTGAGAGTTAAAGTGAGTAACCGATTTCATTCAAACGTTGCACATTGTAATATTTCTTCCGAACTTAGATCAAGTGTGGCGAAGGATATAAAAACGGAATGGCCAAATTTCATCTACAATTTGCTCATCGTAATATGTTTACCTAGACTAGATCTAATAAAAAGATAGGACACATCGGTCCACTCCATGTTGTACCTCCCTCACATGCAGTCAAATTTTTGAAATTTTTTTAATCCAGTACATGTTGGAAGGTGGGACCCACCGGTCCACTACTTCTGGTACTTCACACACTAAATTATCAAAATTTTAGTATTTTAATATCATGCGAATAGTCTATCCAATTTGAACTAATATGTTAACCATACGTGTATAATGTTGGAAGATGGGACTCCTTCAAGTACTTTAGATGCATAATTTTTCTAAACGTACATTAAATTCTAGAATGAGGTCTATATAATAACATCATATGGAACCTCTCCAAAGATCGTCAACTCTTTGAAAAACATACACCTTAATAAAGCGAATAATAAAACATGTATTTTATTCTTTAGACTTCCGCAAATCATAGGCTGACACCTTTTTAGATGTTAAAGAATATTCTTCCATAGGCGTGAATTTTCAAATAATCCTTTGCAAGAACCATTAGAGGGCTGTGTGGATTTGAATATGTTTCAGTGGCCATTAGAGGTAATATGAGTTGATTTTCAATGAGAATTTCATTAAAGGTCGGTTGAGGTTAAAGGCGTTTAAACAAAATATTTGTTCATGGTTCACATTGATATTTCTAATTCTAACGGCCACGCACCTATGTATTATATGTGAATGTCCAAAATGTAATACTGCTATCTGTTAACAGTTGAGTTCCACATACGACAAAGTTATTCTGGTTAATGTTGGCGCATAAATAAAGTGTTATAAAAATTGGTTCCACACTTTGCAAATTTAACAGAACTTTTATTATGTTCTGTTATGAACTATATCTATACAATGGATGTTATATTTCGCCAGTGTATGGAATGTGGATTTCAAAACATACTCACATGAAAATTTTTGAAATAAATTATAATCGCATTGATTTCAATTCTAACAACCTGCATTAAAATTTCGATAAAGTTTTATGTTTTGATATAGTCATAGTAGTCACCCATTTTTGGTATTGTCAATGTTTTACATGTATTTTCTAACCGAAGGGACAGTACTTACGCTTTTCAAGATTTTGTGTGCAAAAGTTCGTGATGTTGGGGTGATGTTTATGACATATCATCCCCTTCGTAATACTATTAACCCTATGACCATCAGAATGCCCATAACAATAAAAAAGTGCTGATAAGTTCGGCCGGGTCGAACCTGTTATACCTGCACAACATGAAGTGCATTCAAAATCGATCTGGTCATTTATATGGTTGGTTATATGGTAGTAGGTTGCTCATGCTCCAAAAAAAAAGTTTTCCAAATTACAGACACTTTAGTGGAAAAACTTTAACGGGACGTTTTTAAATATATGGTTTATTCAACAGGAATCCGATATGTTATATACTGGTTCTACCATTATATGTGAGTTACCCGAAAACTTTAGCCAATATTGATAATTTTTGGTATGTAGATTTTCTACTCAATGAGAACCCAACATAAAAAATTACAGCTAATTTGGTTGAAGCACGTGTCCACGCTCCCAACATACGGAAATTTGGCATATAACGTTAATGATCATATTTAGTAGGAAAATTTGACACCCAATGGGTGTTATAGCCAATTGGCTATAACATTCAACATTCACCCGGAAGCATGGGTGAATGTTGGAAATTTTTGTTAGGGACATTTTCTACTCAAATATAATTATTACATGGATCCAAAATTGGTTGAAACACGTGCTCAAGCTCCCCCAAAATATCGATCTTTGGTGTGTACCGTTATATGAAGACATCCATAAAAAATCGACCAATACCTTCACCACGCTGTAATACAGGTTATTATGTTTTTATACCCTACACAACTATGTTGTCAGGGTATTATAGCTTTGTGCAGCCCCAAAAGTTTGTAACGCCGCGAAATATTGGTCCTAGACCCACCTTCAAGTATACCGATCGTCATATCTCGACTAGCTGAGTCGATCTAGACATGAGTGTCCGTCCGTCCGTCTGTCCATTATAATTTGTAAACACGATACAGGCCGCAGTTATGGACCAATCTTCACGAAATTTTGCATGTAGGATGGGTTCTGCCCAATGAAGACCCCTATTGTTTTTGATAAAGATTGATTAATATTTAGGGCATGAAATGGAACAAAAACTATATTTTTGTCTGATTTTCTGGTCGCTCTAGAGGCCGCAATTATGGCCCAAACACCGCGAATTTTTACATGGAGAAGGGGATTGGGCCAAAGAATAAGCATGCCTGTTTTGATAAAGATCGTTCAATATTTAGCGGGTCAAATGGGCCCTAACTTTTGTGTGAAAAATTACAAAATTTGTATTCTATAGCGCATATATTTACTCCTGAATGACATAGAGCTGAGAAGTTCATATTATTTCCAAGAGGAATGGTTGACCTTTAAATTGATACCAATTATATTGTCGTATGTACTCGGATGTGGGAGTTACACGTAAATATTTACAGGTGCTTACGTACTCAGATATTATTTAGTAACACATTACCACACTGGAGGCGGAAATACAGCGCGGATCGCTTTGAAAATTTCCATGAGGATCCAGGAATGGTCAAGGATAACGCCTATAATTTTCGGTGATGATCAGATAATAATATTGGGATGATTTTTTGTGTTTTTTCTAGTCCATGTATAGTCCACAATTGAAAGCCGAACATCATAACACAACCCACGGTGAAGGGAATATGGATAAGTAATAAGAAGCACTGTACTGAATATTAGTAATACTTGTTGACCTCTAGTCGGTCAAGAGGGTGTAAATATAGCGAAATATTTGCCATGCTCAGAATATATAACCACAGAAAGTTAGATTTTCGTGGAAGTTGTGTAGGGTATCATATGGTCGGCCCCGCCCGACTATACTGCTCCGCTCACTGGTTGTGCATATGTTTGTAACAAGCAAAAGGAAACGAGATAGACACATGGTTCCTTTTGAGGATATGCATAGAATCACCTTCTTATTTACGCATGTCCGTCCGTCCATGTATGTATGTGTGTTAAGTTTCCTAAAAATTGATTCAGATTTAGATATAGCTCCTTTATATATTTTCTTCCGATTTAAGGTATATGGTGTACCAACGTCCCTTAATATCTTCTGTTTGTACGAAATTTGGCACAGCGTAATGAATTAGGTCTAGAATGATATGTGTTAAGTTTCCTGAAATCGGTTCAGATTCAGATATAGCTTCTATATCTGTCCAAATGAAAACTTTAGTATCGGTTGCAGAATGACCTGTTTACGGATCCAATTTCATTTTACTGGTCGTTTAAAAATGCGACGTCTGTTAGGATTTATTTGTTTAATATACCCAAAGTGGTGAAGGGTATCATATAGTCGGCCCCTTCCGACTTTACTACTTTCCTTGCTGGTTATTAGTAGGAATATTTACTAACATACCATAACCCATGTGCCGAAAGCCATCAAAATACAAAATGATGGAGGCTACATGGACCGATATTGATAATTTTTGTAGGCACATCTGGTAGATAGTGGACCAATATGATATGATGACCAATGAGAACCATACATAGGAATTTAAAGCCAATTTGGTTGAGAAATGTGTCGACAATTCCCATAATACCCCTTTGCAATGCCAACCATCTTTGGAGTGATAGCAATGCCAGTGCAAAATTTCAAAGCTATATCTCAAATATTGCGCATAAATCGACATAGAATTTTATTCTTGTAGGAATATTTGTCATCCAATGATATCTCGATATAACAAATTATGTCTGAAATCTTTAAAATTACGAAAATTATGGGGTACGGGTTGAAACGAGGCCAAAATACCGAATTATTTAGAGTGCCGATATACGATGTCTATCCGTTCATTTATTGCACAATTTCTAACACTTTTGGTATGAAGGTTTTCTCTGGAATGATAATCCAAAATATCAAGTTGCAACCAATTTGATTGACAAACATATCCAAACTCCTCAAACTACCAACATTTGTATTGTGGTTAACCCAAATACGGGGCCATCATTGATTATTTTTAGAAAAATGATAACCCAAATCAATACATTTGAGCCAATACGTCTACAAAATATGCTCAAAATACCGAATAATTTGGGATTCCAGTTTAGGGCTATACCAAGACGTGGACCCATATATCATATTTGCTAGACCAAATTTATGACTATATATTAAATGATAATTCCATAATATCTGATTCTAAAATTTCGTATGCTAATTAATTTAAAATTAGTTTACTTCAATTTCTAAAAAACCTCTCTAATTTTATTTCTCGTCATTTTGAATTCATTCATGCGTTTTTGGTCGGTTTATGTGAAACAGCACATGACAAACGGCAACTCTACATACATTTTATCATTCCATTTCATCAAATAATTACACTTGTTTTAGAAAACATCATGGAAAAAACATACTGAACAAACAAAATCGGAAAAAATAAAAACAAACACATGTTGAACTTGAATTTTTATCGTGTTTTGTTTTGCTCCACATCACAAAAACAACAAAACAAAATTAAATACAAAAGAATAATAACAACAATAACAAACATCAACGAGAGAATTCTGTTACATGGGGTCACAATTTGAGAGCTCACTGATGATGCTTGTTAAGGGAATAACAAACCAATAAGTTGGGGAGAGAGAATGAGAGCGAGAAACATCTCTGAGTGGAGGGAGCATGCAACAAATATCAGGTGTTGGTAATGTGGGGGAATTTCTAACAGTAATGTTATTGCTCTCACTCACTCTCTTTCTCCCTTGTGATATTTTACTCTCGTTACTTTTAATTGGGGACACTTTGCCGACAGTGAGCCAAAGAGCCAAGCCATAACATTCGAAACCAAGTTTATTTATGAAATGTTGTTAACATTGCCATCACCCTAAGAGTGGAGTCAAAGTGTGCCATAACGTGTTTAGTTGGCAACTTACGTTCTTGACGCAAGGTTGGTTTTCGTCTTTTGATTGCAACGTGGTTACAGCTAGCTCCGATTTTTTGGGTTGTTTTTTGCGTATAGTTTTTGCTTCAAAAGAGATTGGTTTTAATTCAGAAGTAAATAGCAAAATCCAAAAATCTTTGTGTGCGTATGTGATTAAAAAAAATATAAATGATTATAATGAAATGGAAATTAAAATAAATAATTTTGGAATAATATTAGTTTTGAAATTAAAAAGAAATATGATTTAAGTGATGAGGCGATTTGTTGAAAAATCCCCCCTTAAAATAGTGTCCTTCTGTGCACGAATGGCTAAATGCAATTCATTTAAATAAATTTTAAAGAGCAAAAGAGAAAAGAAAATAATTATTGTGAAAAACACCGCAAAAAGAATCGAAGAAAATAATGTAAATGCACAATCTTGTCATTGCAGTAGAATGAATAATTGTAAGAAGCTAGTAGAAAGAAAAAAGATGAAGCGAACAACGACTTGAAAAAATATCAACGTCTTAGCCGGAGACAGACTAGACCCCTATTACAGGTGAGAAGAAATAAATGAATGAATTAATGTAGAGGAAGAGGAGGCGTTACATTAGTCTCGTCTTTTCAATTAACTTTATTTGGATTTTTATGAAATTGTGATTTATTCTAGGTTAGGATTTAACTCTCCCTCATCCCTAAACATTGTTTTGGTAGGTGGTAATACCCTACACCATAGGGTGGTGGGTATTTAATATTTGTCATTCTGTTTGCAACATATCGAAATATTTAACGGATACCCCATAACGTGTGTTTGGTCGGAAAAAATTCTATGGCGATTCTGCCAGGACAGTTCGTTTGTCCGTCTGTCTGTTGAAATCACAATAGGGCTCGCAATATTAACGATGGAGCTCTGTGCTCTATCTTAAATACGGCGAGGTCTATTTAGATTTCAACAGACTGGCGGACATGCATGGGTAACGTGATATCGGATGTCATTTTGTTCAAGAATAACTATAATAACAAATATATCGTTGCACTACTGCGTATACGTTATATTACATTTAATCTTAACATATTTCCACAACGTATACGCAATGATGGACATTTGAATATCAAATAATTGATAACAACTTTTTTTTCAACATTCGGAGAAATAAGTTTTAAAGCACAACATTTTTTTCTAGGATGTTTGATAATGAAAATTTGAAAAGTAGGATCACGGTTTCGCTATGTTGTCACTTTTTTCAACCAATATAATATATTGAGGTATTGTCGGATGGTAAATCTATCTACAAAAAAATATCAATATTGGCTCACATATACAGGTCAATGTTCAGTGTATTGATATCCGATCATACTCCGGAGAAGTTACGAGTGCATCCCAGAAGATTGATTGACCCGGTAATAATATTGATGTATGTCATCAGATATGGAGTTTGAACTAAAGTATTTATAGTAGTCTACACACATAAAAAGTAGCTTGAAAGACTTCTTAAGTATATAGAAACCGCTTGAAAGACTGTCTTTGGGACTCGAAAAACGCATTTTGATGAAGAGTAGCAGTGTTGCCAAGATTTTGTTGAGTAAACACAATCTAGATTTTCTTTAAAAAAGGCTAGAAAGTGCTAAAATGTTTTAAAAGAAATGCCAAGGAAAAATTGGTAAAAAAATAATGAAATATTTACTTATTAAAAATCAATTATACCCCGACCACAAGGCAGAGTGTATATTACATTTGTTTGCAACACCTCGAAGTCCAGAATTCTTAATCATAATTTAATTTGATGTCGATTTAGCCGTGCGCGTCTGTCTATATAAAAAGAGAGAGAGAGCTCATAATACCTAGGATTTTTGCAGCAAGCCAAAGGAAACGAGATAGACACATAGTTCGTTTTAGAATATGCATAGAATCGCTTTGGATTTATGAATGTCCGTCCATCCGTCTGTCCGTCTTTTGGTGTTAAATTGTAAACAAAGTATTGGCCGTATTTATAATCCGAATTGGATGAAATTTGGCAGAGCTCATTTATTTGGCCCAAGGACAAACCCTATTGGAATTGGCAAAAATCAGTTCAGATTTAGGTATAGCTCCAATATATATATATATATATATATATATATATACCCTGCATATGTTTGTAACAGGCAAAAGGAAACGAGATAGACACATGGTTCCATTTGAGAATATGCATAGAATCACTTTTTAAGTCGATTTATGCATGTCCTTCCGTCCGTCCGTCTGTATGTCCATTTGATTTGCACGAAATTTAGCATAGCGTACCGAATTAGTTCCAGAATAATGTGTGCCAATTTTCGAGAAAATCGATTCAGATTTAGATATAGTTTCGTCCGATTTAAGGTAAATGGTGCACCAAAGTCCCTATACATCTTTCAATTTGCACGAAATTTTGCACAGCGTACTGAATTAGGTCTAGAAAGATGTGTGTTAAGTTTCCTGAAAATCGGTCCAGATTTAGATATACCTCCCATATATATTTTAGTCTGATTTAATGTAAATGGTCCACCAAATACCCTATATATCTTTCGATTTGCAGGAAATTTGGCACAGCTTGGTGTAGAATGATGTGTGTTATATATATACTATATCTATAGCAACTCTATATCTGACCAAATAAAGAATTTAGTATGGGTTGCAGAATGACATGTTTATGGATCCAATTTCATTTTACTGGTCCTTTTTTACTGACGGACATCTGTTAGAATTCATCTGTTGAATATACCCAAAGTGGTGAAGGGTATCAAAGACCAAAGACTCTATATATATTTCGAATTGCATGAAATTTGACATAGAGTAACGAATTAAGTCTTGAATGATGTGTGACAAGTTTCGTGAAAATCGGTTCAGATTTAGATATAGCTCCTAAACTCCCTATATCTTTCGAGTTACCAAAATTTGGCATACCGTACTGAATTTAGTCTACAATGATAAGTGCCAACTTTCGTGAAAATCTTTTGAGATTTAGATATAGCTCCCCATATATATTATCGATCGATTTCAAGTAAGTGACACACTGTCGGATTGATATTTGTTTGAAATCAATTTACATACTTTTTATCTATTGTAGCAAACGAATGACACGTTTTTGGATTGATCTAAGTCGGTTCACATTTAGATAAACATGAAATATTTGTTTTTATGCCTTTTTAGGGCGAAGATCATTCATGTAAATGTTTTTATTATTAATTTCTCTTTCGAGATGAGCTACATGATCGGAGTTGCAATGAAAAGGAAAGCCAGAGAGATACTACATTCCCACCACTATGCGACGCGTTTCGCCGTTGGTTAAGCGGCTCATCAGGCATATTGGGAAATGTGGCTTACAAATGTCTTTACTTGATAAGTTGTATTTATGTCGACTATTGTTGCGAAATTGCATCTACGAATTAAATTCAACCGTGTCAAGGTTCGGACATTTGGCATCACACCAGAACATTCCTTTTCAGAGCAGATTTTTCTTGTAGTGACGGACTTTTTTTCCATACAGACTACAATATTTTTTCTTCAATGGTATGCAACTGCATATTGTGCAACCTTAGGAAGATAAGGAGGTGGCTTTGAACGCTAAGGCGCCGGACACCAACAGATGCCATGGGAACCAGGGTTCAAATCCCAGCCGGGCTCAAGCTGAATTTTTTTTTTTTTTTTTTTTGAGTTTTGTTTTTATGCCTTTTTAGGGCGAAGATCATTCATGTAAATGTTTTTATTATTAATTTCTCTTTCGAGATGAGCTACATGATCGGAGTTGCAATGAAAAGGAATCTGCTCTGAAAAGGAATGTTCTGGTGTGATGCCAAATGTCCGAACCTTGACACGGTTGAATTTAATTCGTAGATGCAATTTCGCAACAATAGTCGACATAAATACAACTTATCAAGTAAAGACATTTGTAAGCCACATTTCCCAATATGCCTGATGAGCCGCTTAACCAACGGCGAAACGCGTCGCATAGTGGTGGGAATGTAGTATCTCTCTGGCTTTCCTTTTCATTGCAACTCCGATCATGTAGCTCATCTCGAAAGAGAAATTAATAAAAAAACATTTACATGAATGATCTTCGCCCTAAAAAGGCATAAAAACAAAACTCAAAAAAAAAAAAAATTCAGCTTGAGCCCGGCTGGGATTTGAACCCTGGTTCCCATGGCATCTGTTGGTGTCCGGCGCCTTAGCGTTCAAAGCCACCTCCTTATCTTCCTAAGGTTGCACAATATGCAGTTGCATACCATTGAAGAAAAATATTGTAGTCTGTATGGAAAAAAAGTCCGTGCTCTGAAAAGGAATGTGTCCGAACCTTGACTGGTGAATTTAATTCGATGCCAAATGTCCATAAATACAACTTATCAAGAACCTTTCCCAATATGACACGGTTGAATTTAATTCGTAGATGCAATTTCGCAACAATAGTCGACATAAATACAACTTATCAAGTAAAGACATTTGTAAGCCACATTTCCCAATATGCCTGATGAGCCGCTTAACCAACGGCGAAACGCGTCGCATAGTGGTGGGAATGTAGTATCTCTCTGGCTTTCCTTTTCATTGCAACTCCGATCATGTAGCTCATCTCGAAAGAGAAATTAATAAAAAAACATTTACATGAATGATCTTCGCCCTAAAAAGGCATAAAAACAAAACTCAAAAAAAAAAAAAAATTCAGCTTGAGCCCGGCTGGGATTTGAACCCTGGTTCCCATGGCATCTGTTGGTGTCCGGCGCCTTAGCGTTCAAAGCCACCTCCTTATCTTCCTAAGGTTGCACAATATGCAGTTGCATACCATTGAAGAAAAAATATTGTAGTCTGTATGGAAAAAAAGTCCGTCACTACAAGAAAAATCTGCTCTGAAAAGGAATGTTCTGGTGTGATGCCAAATGTCCGAACCTTGACACGGTTGAATTTAATTCGTAGATGCAATTTCGCAACAATAGTCGACATAAATACAACTTATCAAGTAAAGACATTTGTAAGCCACATTTCCCAATATGCCTGATGAGCCGCTTAACCAACGGCGAAACGCGTCGCATAGTG
>NW_026872949.1:0-14175 GCF_032173495.1 Musca vetustissima | reverse complement strand
TGACTTATGCCTATCCTGCAGCAAATGAGCGATATGTATTCAAATATGGACCAATTTCCCCATTTTATATAGATTTAGTCCCGGGGCCCAAAATAGGGTTTATGCATATTTATATATCAAACAGGCAATAATGGTGATTTATAAACAACTTTTAATAGAAATTTCCCATATGCGTAACGTTTCAGTTTCTTTGTTTATTTCCGGGGCGCAATAGTATCCACAGCTTCCCTACGATTTACGTTCAAAGTGAAATATCATAATATTTGTTACGACTAGTTGAAATAAAATAAAACCATTACTACAATAGCAAAAACCGACAATAAAAATTTCAAAAAAAGTGTTCTAAAAAATTGAAAAAATTTAATGCCTATGACAACATTTTCGTCATTCATGTTATGACAGTTTCCATAAAGAGGGTATTTGGTGTAAATTTACCCAATAATTCCCATACAAAACATTCAAATTACATTGACATGCTAAAGGAATATGTATCCGCGAAGGGAATAATTAACACCATGTAATGTGTAGGCTATCACTCACTGTTAATAAATTTCCTTAGATAAGGGAAAATATTTTATATCATAAGTGCCATCTAGTGTTGTACGGCGTCATCTAGTGAGTCAATTATTGTTAGTGTATAACACCATCAGCAGCAATTGGTGTGACTACAAGTTGTGCTAAGCACAGACAACCACCGTGCAAAAGAACTAACGCAAGTGTAGTTTCCACACACCACAACAGATGTTGCAACATTGTTTTCAATCAATGAAAATGGGCTTAAATGTGTCTAAAATCTCCAAAATACCGAATAATGTGTGATAGAGTTTTATATGGTCTACGCTGAAACTTGGCCAATATTTATAATTTTTGGTTGCGAGATTAACTACAGCTATTTTGGTAGAAAAACGTTTGTATTTAGTTATATAGCCCATAAACTGTATTTAAGATATTCTGTATATTTAGGATTTTGATCAGACTTATCAAGCGTATTTTCAATGTTGTTTGGCATGTTGGTTTCTTTTTATATAGAAAATTTGCATGCTGAAATTATTTTATATGGGCTACGTTAAAGTTCTAGATATCGTACAATTTTAAACGACAGATTGTATTTTTATGCACTTCACCACATTGTTTGTAACAGGCAAAAGGAAACGAGATAGACCCAGGGTTCATTTCGAGAGTATGCATAGAATCACTTTCTGAGTTGATTTTAAATTGTAAAAAAAGTGCAGGTAGCATTTATCATCCGATTTGGATGAAATTTGGCACAGCTCATTGGGAAAAATCGGTACAGATTTAGATATAGCTTCCATATATATTTTCGTCCGATTTAAGGTAAATGATGCGCCAAAGTCCCCATAATATCTTTCGTCCAATTTCATGTCAATGTTCTTTCGAAAAGGCGACGTCTGTTGGGAGACTATGTAGAATATACCCGAAGTGGTGAAGGGTGTCATAGTTTCCTTACTGGTTTATTTTTGGTTAGAAGATCTTTATTCCTTTTTGTAATGACATCGCTGGAATATAACGCTAAGCTACAAAATCGAAATCATAGTCTCGGGAATGGAAAATTCTATATGGGAATGAAACCCCATTAAGTGGAAACCAGAAGGAAAATTTTGTTATAAATCAAGATTCGACGAATTTTTTGCTTGTATCTCTAACATTCATGAAGAATCAGTGTTTGCCTCTATGCAGGTTATTTTTGTGATGACATGTTAAATGGAACGAGTAATACTTTTGTAAATTGTATCCACCTTCTATCTCGAATATATTTTTGTATTTAACTGAATAACGCAAGACAAGGTATTATGAATTTCAAATATGTTATAAAATATCATAGAATTTTAGACAGGATCTTTATAAGTTGTCATCATGGAGTATTTTTTTATCCTCCGAGAATATGAAAAACTAAATTACAGTTACTTAGGCTGGAGAAGTCGATTAGGACCTTCATCGAATTATTTGCGACATCTTTAGGAATATTATAATCTAAATTTAGAGAACGTACATGGATTACCTTTGTGGAAAGTTCATACAGCCAAATGTTATTTTATGGAAAATCCGTCAGGCGAAGGTTTGTTTTTCGGAATATGGTGTGTATATTCTGACAGTACATTTTGAGACCTTTCAATTGATATGGGTCTCCATACTGCATCCATTTTAGTTTTTGCGCAATATGGCGTTTTCTACACAGAGTCCCCACTTTTTTCCACAACATGGCGTTTTCTACACAGACTCCCCATTGTCACTGGAAAATCGAGAAAATCCGTTTAGCAAAGTTTTTTCTTCGGTATAAGGTGTATATATTCTGAAAGTACGTTTCGAGACCTTTCAATTGATGTTTTTCGGCATAGGGTGTATATATTCTGAAAGTACATTTCGAGACCTTTCAATTGATGTGCGTATCAATACTGCATCCATTTTAGTTTTTGCGCAATATGGCGTTTTCTACACAGAGTCCCCACTTTTTTCCACAACATGGCGTTTTCTACACAGACTCCCCATTGTCACTGGAAAATCGAGAAAATCCGTTTAGCAAAGTTTTTTCTTCGGTATAAAGTGTATATATTCTGAAAGTACGTTTCGAGACCTTTCAATTGATGTGGGTCTCCATACTGCGTCCATTTTAGTTTTTGCGCAATATGGCGTTTTCTACCCAGAGTCCCCACTGTCACTGAGACTTGCAACCAAAATCGAGAAAATCCGTTAGGCGAAGGTTTGTTTCCGGCATATGGTGTATATATTCTGAAAGTACATTTCAAGACCTTTCAATTGATGTGGGTATCAATACTGCATCCGTTTTAGTTTTTGCGCAATATGGCGTTTTCTACACAGAGTCCCCACTGTCACTGAGACTTGCAAGGAAAATCGAGAAAGTCCGTTAGGCGAAAGTTTGTTTTTCGGCATAGGGTGTATATATTCTGAAAGTACATTTCGAGACCTTTCAATTGATGTGCGTATCAATACTGCATCCATTTTAGTTTTTGCGCAATATGGCGTTTTCTACCCAGAGTCCCCACTGTCACTGAGACTTGCAACCAAAATCGAGAAAATCCGTTAGGCGAAGGTTTGTTTTCCGGCATATGGTGTATATATTCTGAAAGTACATTTCGAGACCTTTCAATTGATGTGGGTATCAATACTGCATGCATTTTAGTTTTTGCGCAATATGGCGTTTTCTACACAGAGTCCCCACTGTCACTGAGACTTGCAAGGAAAATCAGAAAGTTTGTTTTTAGTTATATAGTTTGTTTTTAGGCATATGTGTGTATATATTCTTTTAGTTTTTGCGCAATATGGCGTTTTCTACAAAGTACATTTCGAGACCTTTCAATTGATGTGCGTATCAATTTTTTCGGTATATGGTGTATATATTCTGAAAGTACGTTTCAAGACCTTTCAATTGATGTGGGTCTTCATACTGCATCCATTTTAGTTTTTGCGCTATATGGCGTTTTCTACACAGAGTCCCCACTGTCACTGAGACTTGCAATGAAAATCGAGAAAATCCGTTAGGCGAAGGTTTGTTTTCCGGTATATGGTGTATATATTCTGAAAGTACATTTCAAGACCTTTCAATTGATGTGGGTATTCATACTGCATCCATTTTAGTTTTTGCGCTATATGGCGTTTTCTACACAGAGTCCCCACTGTCACTGAGACTTGCAATGAAAATCGAGAAAATCCGTTAGGCGAAGGTTTGTTTTCCGGCATATGGTGTGTATATTCTGAAAGTACATTTCGAGACCTTTCAATTGATGTGCGTATCAATGCTGCATCCATTTTAGTTTTTGCGCAATATGGCGTTTTCTACACAGAGTCCCCACTTTTTTCCACAACATGGCGTTTTCTACACAGACTCCCCATTGTCACTGGAAAATCGAGAAAATCCGTTTAGCAAAGTTTTTTCTTCGGTATAAGGTGAATATATTCTGAAAGTACATTTCGAGACCTTTCAATTGATGTGGGTCTTCATACTGCATCCATTTTAGTTTTTGCGCTATATGGCGTTTTCTACACAGAGTCCCCACTGTCACTGAGACTTGCAATGGAAATCGAGAAAATCCGTTAGGCGAAGGTTTGTTTTCCGGCATATGGTGTGTATATTCTGAAAGTACATTTCGAGACCTTTCAATTGATGTGCGTATCAATACTGCATCCATTTTAGTTTTTGCCAATATGGCGTTTTTTACACAGAGTCCCCACTTTTTTCCACAACATGGCGTTTTCTACACAGACTCCCCATTGTCACTGGAAAATCGAGAAAATCCGTTTAGCAAAGTTTTTTCTTCGGTATAAGGTGTATATATTCTGAAAGTACATTTCGAGACCTTTAATTGATGTGGGTCTCCATACTGCATCCATTTTAGTTTTTGCGCAATATGGCGTTTTCTACCCAGAGTCCCCACTGTCACTGAGACTTGCAATGAAAATCGAGAAAATCCGTCAGGCGAAGGTTTGTTTTTCGGAATATGGTGTGTATATTCTGACAGTACATTTTGAGACCTTTCAATTGATGTGGGTCTCCATACTGCATCCATTTTAGTTTTTGCGCAATAGGGCGTTTTCTACACAGAGTCCCCACTTTTTTCCACAACATGGCGTTTTCTACACAGACTCCCCATTGTCACTGGAAAATCGAGAAAATCCTTTTAGCAAAGTTTTTTCTTCGGTATAAGGTGTATATATTCTGAAAGAGTACGTTTCGAGACCTTTCAATTGATGTGGGTCTCCATACTGCGTCCATTTTAGTTTTTGCGCAATATGGCGTTTTCTACCCAGAGTCCCCACTGTCACTGAGACTTGCAACCAAAATCGAGAAAATCCGTTAGGCGAAGGTTTGTTTTCCGGCATATGGTGTATATATTCTGAAAGTACATTTCGAGACCTTTCAATTGATGTGGGTATCAATACTGCATGCATTTTAGTTTTTGCGCAATATGGCGTTTTCTACACAGAGTCCCCACTGTCACTGAGACTTGCAAGGAAAATCGAGAAAGTCCGTTAGGCGAAAGTTTGTTTTTAGGCATAGGGTGTATATATTCTGAAAGTACATTTCGAGACCTTTCAATTGATGTGCGTATCAATACTGCATCCATTTTAGTTTTTGCGCAATATGGCGTTTTCTACACAGAGTCCCCACTTTTTTCCACAACATGGCGTTTTCTACACATACTCCATCCATTTTAGTTTTTGCGCAATATGGCGTTTTCTACACAGACTCCCCATTGTCACTGGAAAATCGAGAAAATCCGTTTAGCAAAGTTTTTTCTTCGGTATAAGGTGTATATATTCTGAAAGTACGTTTCAAGACCTTTCAATTGATGTGGGTCTTCATACTGCATCCATTTTAGTTTTTGCGCTATATGGCGTTTTCTACACAGAGTCCCCACTGTCACTGAGACTTGCAATGAAAATCGAGAAAATCCGTTAGGCGAAGGTTTGTTTTCCGGCATATGGTGTGTATATTCTGAAAGTACATTTCGAGACCTTTCAATTGATGTGCGTATCAATACTGCATCCATTTTAGTTTTTGCGCAATATGGCGTTTTCTACACAGAGTCCCCACTTTTTTCCACAACATGGCGTTTTCTACACAGAGTCCCCATTGTCACTGGAAAATCGAGAAAATCCGTTTAGCAAAGTTTTTTCTTCGGTATAAGGTGTATATATTCTGAAAGTACATTTCGAGACCCTTTAATTGATGTGGGTCTCCATACTGCATCCATTTTAGTTTTTGCGCAATATGGCGTTTTCTACCCAGAGTCCCCACTGTCACTGAGACTTGCAATGAAAATCGAGAAAATCCGTCAGGCGAAGGTTTGTTTTTCGGAATATGGTGTGTATATTCTGACAGTACATTTTGAGACCTTTCAATTGATATGGGTCTCCATACTGCATCCATTTTAGTTTTTGCGCAATATGGCGTTTTCTACACAGAGTCCCCACTTTTTTCCACAACATGGCGTTTTCTACACAGACTCCCCATTGTCACTGGAAAATCGAGAAAATCCGTTTAGCAAAGTTTTTTCTTCGGTATAAAGTGTATATATTCTGAAAGTACGTTTCGAGACCTTTCAATTGATGTGGGTCTCCATACTGCGTACATTTTAGTTTTTGCGCAATATGGCGTTTTCTACCCAGAGTCCCCACTGTCACTGAGACTTGCAACCAAAATCGAGAAAATCCGTTAGGCGAAGGTTTTTTCCGGCATATGGTGTATATATTCTGAAAGTACATTTCAAGACCTTTCAATTGATGTGGGTATCAATACTGCATCCGTTTTAGTTTTTGCGCAATATGGCGTTTTCTACACAGAGTCCCCACTGTCACTGAGACTTGCAAGGAAAATCGAGAAAGTCCGTTAGGCGAAAGTTTGTTTTTCGGCATAGGGTGTATATATTCTGAAAGTACATTTCGAGACCTTTCAATTGATGTGCGTATCAATACTGCATCCATTTTAGTTTTTGCGCAATATGGCGTTTTCTACACAGAGTCCCCACTGTCACTGAGACTTGCAAGGAAAATCGAGAAAGTCCGTTAGGCGAAAGTTTGTTTTTCGGCATAGGGTGTATATATTCTGAAAGTACATTTCGAGACCTTTCAATTGATGTGCGTATCAATACTGCATCCATTTTAGTTTTTGCGCAATATGGCGTTTTCTACCCAGAGTCCCCACTGTCACTGAGACTTGCATTTTCAATTGATGTGCGTATCAATACTGCATTTATTTTAGTTTTTGCGCAATATGGCGTTTTCTACCCAGAGTCCCCACTGTCACTGAGACTTGCAACCAAAATCGAGAAAATCCGTTAGGCGAAGGTTTGTTTTCCGGCATATGGTGTATATATTCTGAAAGTACATTTCGAGACCTTTCAATTGATGTGGGTATCAATACTGCATGCATTTTAGTTTTTGCGCAATATGGCGTTTTCTACACAGAGTCCCCACTGTCACTGAGACTTGCAAGGAAAATCGAGAAAGTCCGTTAGGCGAAAGTTTGTTTTTAGGCATAGGGTGTATATATTCTGAAAGTACATTTCGAGACCTTTCAATTGATGTGCGTATCAATACTGCATCCATTTTAGTTTTTGCGCAATATGGCGTTTTCTACACAGAGTCCCCACTTTTTTCCACAACATGGCGTTTTCTACACAGACTCCCCATTGTCACTGGAAAATCGAGAAAATCCGTTTAGCAAAGTTTTTTCTTCGGTATATGGTGTATATATTCTGAAAGTACGTTTCAAGACCTTTCAATTGATGTGGGTCTTCATACTGCATCCATTTTAGTTTTTGCGCTATATGGCGTTTCTACACAGAGTCCCCACTGTCACTGAGACTTGCAATGAAAATCGAGAAAATCCGTTAGGCGAAGGTTTGTTTTCCGGCATATGGTGTGTATATTCTGAAAGTACATTTCGAGACCTTTCAATTGATGTGCGTATCAATACTGCATCCATTTTAGTTTTTGCGCAATATGGCGTTTTCTACACAGAGTCCCCACTTTTTTCCACAACATGGCGTTTTCTACACAGACTCCCCATTGTCACTGGAAAATCGAGAAAATCCGTTTAGCAAAGTTTTTTCTTCGGTATAAGGTGTATATATTCTGAAAGTACATTTCGAGACCTTTCAATTGATGTATCCATTTTAGTTTTTGCGCAATATGGCGTTTTCTTTTCACTGGCGTTTTCTAGACTTGCAAGACTGAAAAAAATCGAGAAAATCCGTTAGGCGAAGGTTTGTTTTTCGGCATATGGTGTATATATTCTGAAAGTACATTTCGAGACCTTTCAATTGATGTGGGTCTCCATACTGCATCCATTTTAGTTTTTGCGCAATATGGCGTTTTCTACACAGAGTCCCCACTTTTTTCCACAACATGGCGTTTTCTACACAGAGTCCCCACTGTCACTGAGACTTGCAATGAAAATCGAGAAAATCCGTTAGGCGAAGGTTTGTTTTCCGGCATATGGTGTGCGTATCAATTCAATTTCAATTGATGTGCGTATCAATACTGCATCCATTTTAGTTTTTGCGCAATATGGCGTTTTCTACACAGAGTCCCCACTTTTTTCCACAACATGGCGTTTTCTACACAGTCACTGGAAAATCGAGAAAATCCGTTTAGCATTGTATATATTCACAATTGATGGAAAATCGAGAAAATCCCGTTAGGCAAAGGTTTGTTTTCCGGCATATGGTGTATATATTCTGAAAGTACATTTCAAGACCTTTCAATTGATGTGGGTATCAATACTGCATCCATTTTAGTTTTTGCGCAATATGGCGTTTTCTACACAGAGTCCCCACTGTCACTGAGACTTGCAAGGAAAATCGAGAAAGTCCGTTAGGCGAAAGTTTGTTTTTCGGCATAGGGTGTATATATTCTGAAAGTACATTTCGAGACCTTTCAATTGATGTGCGTATCAATACTGCATCCATTTTAGTTTTTGCGCAATATGGCGTTTTCTACCCAGAGTCCCCACTGTCACTGAGACTTGCAACCAAAATCGAGAAAATCCGTTAGGCGAAGGTTTGTTTTCCGGCATATGGTGTATATATTCTGAAAGTACATTTCGAGACCTTTCAATTGATGTGGGTATCAATACTGCATGCATTTTAGTTTTTGCGCAATATGGCGTTTTCTACACAGAGTCCCCACTGTCACTGAGACTTTGCAAGGAAAATCGAGAAAGTCCGTTAGGCGAAAGTTTGTTTTTAGGCATAGGGTGTATATATTCTGAAAGTACATTTCGAGACCTTTCAATTGATGTGCGTATCAATACTGCATCCATTTTAGTTTTTGCGCAATATGGCGTTTTCTACACAGAGTCCCCACTTTTTTCCACAACATGGCGTTTTCTACACAGACTCCCCATTGTCACTGGAAAATCGAGAAAATCCGTTTAGCAAAGTTTTTTCTTCGGTATATGGTGTATATATTCTGAAAGTACGTTTCAAGACCTTTCAATTGATGTGGGTCTTCATACTGCATCCATTTTAGTTTTTGCGCTATATGGCGTTTTCTACACAGAGTCCCCACTGTCACTGAGACTTGCAATGAAAATCGAGAAAATCCGTTAGGCGAAGGTTTGTTTTCCGGCATATGGTGTGTATATATTCTGAAAGTACATTTCGAGACCTTTCAATTGATGTGCGTATCAATACTGCATCCATTTTAGTTTTTGCGCAATATGGCGTTTTCTACAGAGTCCCCACTTTTTTCCACAACATGGCGTTTTCTACACAGACTCCCCATTGTCACTGGAAAATCGAGAAAATCCGTTTAGCAAAGTTTTTTCTTCGGTATAAGGTGAATATATTCTGAAAGTACATTTCGAGACCTTTCAATTGATGTGGGTCTTCATACTGCATCCATTTTAGTTTTTGCGCTATATGGCGTTTTCTACACAGAGTCCCCACTGTCACTGAGACTTGCAATGGAAATCGAGAAAATCCGTTAGGCGAAGGTTTGTTTTCCGGCATATGGTGTGTATATTCTGAAAGTACATTTCGAGACCTTTCAATTGATGTGCGTATCAATACTGCATCCATTTTAGTTTTTGCGCAATATGGCGTTTTCTACACAGAGTCCCCACTTTTTTCCACAACATGGCGTTTTCTACACAGACTCCCCATTGTCACTGGAAAATCGAGAAAATCCGTTTAGCAAAGTTTTTTCTTCGGTATAAGGTGTATATATTCTGAAAGTACATTTCGAGACCTTTAATTGATGTGGGTCTCCATACTGCATCCATTTTAGTTTTTGCGCAATATGGCGTTTTCTACCCAGAGTCCCCACTGTCACTGAGACTTGCAATGAAAATCGAGAAAATCCGTCAGGCGAAGGTTTGTTTTTCGGAATATGGTGTGTATATTCTGACAGTACATTTTGAGACCTTTCAATTGATGTGGGTCTCCATACTGCATCCATTTTAGTTTTTGCGCAATAGGGCGTTTTCTACACAGAGTCCCCACTTTTTTCCACAACATGGCGTTTTCTACACAGACTCCCCATTGTCACTGGAAAATCGAGAAAATCCTTTTAGCAAAGTTTTTTCTTCGGTATAAGGTGTATATATTCTGAAAGTACGTTTCGAGACCTTTCAATTGATGTGGGTCTCCATACTGCGTCCATTTTAGTTTTTGCGCAATATGGCGTTTTCTACCCAGAGTCCCCACTGTCACTGAGACTTGCAACCAAAATCGAGAAAATCCGTTAGGCGAAGGTTTGTTTTCCGGCATATGGTGTATATATTCTGAAAGTACATTTCGAGACCTTTCAATTGATGTGGGTATCAATACTGCATGCATTTTAGTTTTTGCGCAATATGGCGTTTTCTACACAGAGTCCCCACTGTCACTGAGACTTGCAAGGAAAATCGAGAAAGTCCGTTAGGCGAAAGTTTGTTTTTAGGCATAGGGTGTATATATTCTGAAAGTACATTTCGAGACCTTTCAATTGATGTGCGTATCAATACTGCATCCATTTTAGTTTTTGCGCAATATGGCGTTTTCTACACAGAGTCCCCACTTTTTTCCACAACATGGCGTTTTCTACACAGACTCCCCATTGTCACTGGAAAATCGAGAAAATCCGTTTAGCAAAGTTTTTTCTTCGGTATAAGGTGTATATATTCTGAAAGTACGTTTCAAGACCTTTCAATTGATGTGGGTCTTCATACTGCATCCATTTTAGTTTTTGCGCTATATGGCGTTTTCTACACAGAGTCCCCACTGTCACTGAGACTTGCAATGAAAATCGAGAAAATCCGTTAGGCGAGGGTTTGTTTTCCGGCATATGGTGTGTATATTCTGAAAGTACATTTCGAGACCTTTCAATTGATGTGCGTATCAATACTGCATCCATTTTAGTTTTTGCGCAATATGGCGTTTTCTACACAGAGTCCCCACTTTTTTCCACAACATGGCGTTTTCTACACAGACTCCCCATTGTCACTGGAAAATCGAGAAAATCCGTTTAGCAAAGTTTTTTCTTCGGTATAAGGTGTATATATTCTGAAAGTACATTTCGAGACCTTTAATTGATGTGGGTCTCCATACTGCATCCATTTTAGTTTTTGCGCAATATGGCGTTTTCTACCCAGAGTCCCCACTGTCACTGAGACTTGCAATGAAAATCGAGAAAATCCGTCAGGCGAAGGTTTGTTTTTCGGAAATATGGTGTGTATATTCTGACAGTACATTTTGAGACCTTTCAATTGATATGGGTCTCCATACTGCATCCATTTTAGTTTTTGCGCAATATGGCGTTTTCTACACAGCGTCCCCACTTTTTTCCACAACATGGCGTTTTCTACACAGACTCCCCATTGTCACTGGAAAATCGAGAAAATCCGTTTAGCAAAGTTTTTTCTTCGGTATAAAGTGTATCCATACTGCGTCCATTTTAGTTTTTGCGCAATATGGCGTTTTCTACCAAGAGTCCCCACTGTCACTGAGACTTGCAACCAAAATCGAGAAAATCCGTTAGGCGAAGGTTTGTTTTCCGGTATATGGTGTATATATTCTGAAAGTACATTTCGAGACCTTTCAATTGATGTGGGTCTCCATACTGCATCCATTTTAGTTTTTGCGCAATATGGCGTTTTCTACACAGAGTCCCCACTGTCACTGAGACTTGCAACCAAAATCGAGAAAATCCGTTAGGCGAAGGTTTGTTTTCCGGCATATGGTGTATATATTCTGAAAGTACATTTCAAGACCTTTCAATTGATGTGGGTCTCAATACTGCGTCCATTTTAGTTTTTGCGCAATATGGCGTTTTCTACACAGAGTCCCCACTGTCACTGAGACTTGCAAGGAAAATCGAGAAAGTCCGTTAGGCGAAAGTTTGTTTTTCGGCATAGGGTGTATATATTCTGAAAGTACATTTCGAGACCTTTCAATTGATGTGCGTATCAATACTGCATCCATTTTAGTTTTTGCGCAATATGGCGTTTTCTACCCAGAGTCCCCACTGTCACTGAGACTTGCAACCAAAATCGAGAAAATCCGTTAGGCGAAGGTTTGTTTTCCGGCATATGGTGTATATATTCTGAAAGTACATTTCGAGACCTTTCAATTGATGTGGGTATCAATACTGCATGCATTTTAGTTTTTGCGCAATATGGCGTTTTCTACACAGAGTCCCCACTGTCACTGAGACTTGCAAGGAAAATCGAGAAAGTCCGTTAGGCGAAAGTTTGTTTTTAGGCATAGGGTGTATATATTCTGAAAGTACATTTCGAGACCTTTCAATTGATGTGCGTATCAATACTGCATCCATTTTAGTTTTTGCGCAATATGGCGTTTTCTACACAGAGTCCCCACTTTTTTCCACAACATGGCGTTTTCTACACAGACTCCCCATTGTCACTGGAAAATCGAGAAAATCCGTTTAGCAAAGTTTTTTCTTCGGTATATGGTGTATATATTCTGAAAGTACGTTTCAAGACCTTTCAATTGATGTGGGTCTTCATACTGCATCCATTTTAGTTTTTGCGCTATATGGCGTTTTCTACACAGAGTCCCCACTGTCACTGAGACTTGCAATGAAAATCGAGAAAATCCGTTAGGCGAAGGTTTGTTTTCCGGCATATGGTGTGTATATTCTGAAAGTACATTTCGAGACCTTTCAATTGATGTGCGTATCAATACTGCATCCCATTTTAGTTTTTGCGCAATATGGCGTTTTCTACACAGAGTCCCCACTTTTTTCCACAACATGGCGTTTTCTACACAGACTCCCCATTGTCACTGGAAAATCGAGAAAATTCGTTTAGCAAAGTTTTTTCTTCGGTATAAGGTGTATATATTCTGAAAGTACATTTCGAGACCTTTAATTGATGTGGGTCTCCATACTGCATCCATTTTAGTTTTTGCGCAATATGGCGTTTTCTACCCAGAGTCCCCACTGTCACTGAGACTTGCAATGAAAATCGAGAAAATCCGTCAGGCGAAGGTTTGTTTTTCGGAATATGGTGTGTATATTCTGACAGTACATTTTGAGACCTTTCAATTGATATGGGTCTCCATACTGCATCCATTTTAGTTTTTGCGCAATATGGCGTTTTCTACACAGAGTCCCCACTTTTTTCCACAACATGGCGTTTTCTACACAGACTCCCCATTGTCACTGGAAAATCGAGAAAATCCGTTTAGCAAAGTTTTTTCTTCGGTATAAGGTGTATATATTCTGAAAGTACGTTTCGAGACCTTTCAATTGATGTGGGTCTCCATACTGCGTCCATTTTAGTTTTTGCGCAATATGGCGTTTTCTACACAGAGTCCCCACTGTCACTGAGACTTGCAAGGAAAATCGAGAAAGTCCGTTAGGCGAAAGTTTGTTTTTCGGCATAGGGTGTATATATTCTGAAAGTACATTTCGAGACCTTTCAATTGATGTGCGTATCAATACTGCATCCATTTTAGTTTTTGCGCAATATGGCGTTTTCTACACAGAGTCCCCACTTTTTTCCACAACATGGCGTTTTCTACACAGACTCCCCATTGTCACTGGAAAATCGAGAAAATCCGTTTAGCAAAGTTTTTTCTTCGGTATAAAGTGTATATATTCTGAAAGTACGTTTCGAGACCTTTCAATTGATGTGGGTCTCCATACTGCGTCCATTTTAGTTTTTGCGCAATATGGCGTTTTCTACCCAGAGTCCCCACTGTCACTGAGACTTGCAACCAAAATCGAGAAAATCCGTTAGGCGAAGGTTTGTTTTCCGGCATATGGTGTATATATTCTGAAAGTACATTTCAAGACCTTTCAATTGATGTGGGTATCAATACTGCATCCGTTTTAGTTTTTGCGCAATATGGCGTTTTCTACACAGAGTCCCCACTGTCACTGAGACTTGCAAGGAAAATCGAGAAAGTCCGTTAGGCGAAAGTTTGTTTTTCGGCATAGGGTGTATATATTCTGAAAGTACATTTCGAGACCTTTCAATTGATGTGCGTATCAATACTGCATCCATTTTAGTTTTTGCGCAATATGGCGTTTTCTACCCAGAGTCCCCACTGTCACTGAGACTTGCAACCAAAATCGAGAAAATCCGTTAGGCGAAGGTTTGTTTTCCGGCATATGGTGTATATATTCTGAAAGTACATTTCGAGACCTTTCAATTGATGTGGGTATCAATACTGCATGCATTTTAGT
>NW_026872948.1:0-14201 GCF_032173495.1 Musca vetustissima | reverse complement strand
GCTCTCAATCGGACAAATATCGATAGTATGGTGCTCCATTTACATAAAATCGGACGAAATTATATATGAAGGCTATATCTAAATGTGAACCGATTCCACCAAAACTTCGCACACATAAATTTTGACCTAATTCAGTACGATGTGCAAAATTTTGTGTCAATCGGCTCAAATTTGACTCGTTGGTGATCCATTTACATAAAATCGGATGAAACTATATACGGGAGCTATATCTAAATCTGAACCGAATCCAACAATACATCGCATACATCAATCTGGACCTAATTCAGTACTATGTGTAAAATGTTGTCCCTATCGGACCAATATTGGGAATTTGGTGCAGCAGAACAGATTTCAAACAGAACAGATTTCAAAAAAAAAAAAAAAAAAAAAAAAAACATAACATAACATAACATAACATAGTTCAATCTAGACCTAATTCAATACAGCATTTACATAAAATCGGACGAAACTATATATGGGAGCTATATCTAAATCTGGTCCGATTTTGTCTGCAGGTACGTCAAGTTCGAACGGTCCACGTTTAGGCATAGCTCCCATATAAGGGCACCCCCCATATTTTCGGTATTTTGGGGTTCTTGAGCGCATTTTCCAACCGAATTCGCTGAAATTTGGTACATTGGGTTCTTATTGGGTACTAAATGTCTCCACAAAAAATTATAAATGTAGGTCCACTTTTTCTGGTAGCCCCCATATAACGGTACCTAGTAATTTTCAGTATTTTGGGGGTTTGAACGTATTTTTCCGCCGAATTAGCTGTAATTTAGTATTTTGAGTTCTTAATAGGTACCAAATCTCTCCACAAAAAAATTATTTTTTCGGATAGCCCCCATATAAGGGTACCCCCCAAATGTCGGTATTTTGGGGTTCTTGCGCGCGTTTTCCAACCGATTTCGATGAAATTTGGTACATTTGGTTCCTATTGGGTGCCAAATATCTCCACCAAAAATTATAAATATAGGTCCAATTTTTCTGGTAGCCCCTATATAAGGGTACCCCCAATTTTCGCTATTTTGAGGTTCTTGAGCACGTTTTTCAACCGAATTCGCTGAAATTTGGTATTTTGTAGTAGAATATGGTAACAAATTTCTCTACAAAAAATTTTTAATATGCACCCCCTTTTTGGGGTAGTCCCAATATAACCCCTTTTTTTATATTATAATAGTTATGAAATTTGTTCCGCGTTTTGGGTTTGGTACTAAGGCTCAGTTGTAACTATATCACCTGTGGAGGATATCGAGATAAAAAACTAGAACGTAAGGTTCGATAATGAACTATATATGAACTATAACCCGTATTTAAACCTAGCCCCTGTATGGGAGGTACCAGAAGGAGTGGACCGATATTCCCTGTCTTCGAATTTGAACTAAGTTTGGAAGAAATAATAAGATTGGCAAAGTTTGGATGAAATGTAAATTTTCTGAAACGGATTTGGTCCAAAGAAACATGGGGTCTAGAACCCTCATCATTTCTGAAATTTGTATTATAGTTTACATAGAAATATCGGTATAGGTCCTCTTTTTGGTATGTTCCCTATATTTTCATTTCTAGTACCTGTCAGTATATCTATGGTGGAGGGTATCCAAAGTTCGGCCGGCCGAACTTAACGCTTATTCACTTGTTTTGTTTTTTTGATTGCCTAGAATTATTCCACGTACGGTTGGAAACTTCACTTCAAAATTTCAGAATTCTGCTAGAAGATAAAGAAACCTGTTCTCTTATATTTAATAAAAAAATATATTAAATTCAATTCAATTTCTCTAAATAGAATTTCATTCTTCATTTACTCAAATTACGATGGATTGGCTCTACCGATGCAACAAACTTGTTGGAAATTACATTAAATGTTGTTATCATCATTTATAAACTGTTCATGATGAATGTGTACAACACAATTTTGACTTGGGCGAATACACCTGCTTTCAACATTTATACATTTTTAATCAGTTATATTTTATCAACAAGTTTTTTTTTTTAATTTCAAATTCTGGGTGTGTTGAGAACAGGTGGTTGTTTGTGTAATGTTGAAATATACAATTTTCAAAAGTATTCAAATTGATTGTCTGGAAGACATTGTTTATTCCCACAATAATTGCTTATGGGTTGCATGTTTTTAATGGAAATCTATATTATATTAAGAAATTATACTTTGTAGTTATGACAAAAGAAAAATAGTAATTATTTAAAGGTAATAATTACTATAATCAATAATTCTAGACTCAATTGGGCAGCTGAAGAAAACACTTTGTGTATATCAAGAAGGTATTGAGCATGGATTGATTGGAGTCAGTTCGTCTATAGATATAGATCAGATATTTAATTTAGTTTTATTTAATATCAATGATCCTCAAAAGACTTTACGCTTGTTCAATTGACAGAATATTGTACACATACAGCATTTCTTGTACGGACACAAAGTGGTGAAGGATATCATATATTCGCCTGCGCATGACTTGTTTATCCTTAGTGTTTTTTATAACCTACACAACTGTGTTGTGAGGATATATAGAATGTCCAATCATATTATCATAGATTTGGTGTATTCAAAAGCTATTCATTTTCAAGCTACTAACCTTCAGAGTTTATTGACAGAATTGACATTGAAATATTCTTAAAAAAATTACCAATATTTATAAGTGTCAAAGTTAAGTTATCACTTCACATTTGTTTATACCGCTTCTACACTCAGAGAAAATCATTGTTTAATGGTGATTACTTTTACCAAAAAAAAGTATGAAAATAATGTTGCTCTTATTAAAAAAAATCTTTACTTTTTACTAAAACTATTTTATTTCTGTTTATTTAAGTGCATTTATTTAAATGTTAATACTTTAATTGTATTTATTTAAGTTTATCAATTTTTTACCAGTGTAAAACGTTTTACAAAACTGCCAGACCACATTACTATTTGACTTTTAACGTAATTTGCTTTAGTTGTAATTTTGTATTATTGTCTGTAAAGTTTTGTGAAAAATTAATGATTATCTGATGGAGGAGATAAAAACAAATCAAAAACTTCTACTGGCATGGTGTAGACAAGTAGATTCGCATGTACACACACACATATGCGGAGGGCAAATTAATAAAAGTCTCAAGATTTCTGTGAAAATAAGAAAATTTTCTTTCGATACAGACAAAAAAAGTATAACACCTACAGACATTTGAATTGGATTTAGTTTTACCTTGTATGGCTTTGATTAATTCGATTTAAATGATAACACAGAAATCATAGAATAAACTTGGAAATTCTTTTTATATTATGAGAAAATAAACATGCACTAAATTGTTAGAAATTGTATAATTTCATTGCTAAATAGCATGTGTTCTTTAATGTAACGTGTTCTTGGCCAAGTTAAAAAAATTAATTTCCTGGGACAGTCATGTGAAGACTGTGACAGCTTCGGCACTTTTTGTTTAGAGCTCTATATATCAGTACTGGTTATCGTCCTCTGATACTTAGTTATAAAAACTAGTACCAAAAACGTTTGATAAATTAGTGTTAGTTAAAATTTTTTATAAATTTCTATTTCGAGATGAGATACATGATCGTAGTTGCAATGAAAAGGAAAGTCAGAGAGATACTACATTCCCACCACTATGTGACGCGTTTCGAAATTGCATCTACGAACTAAACTCAAACGTGTCAAGATTCGGACATTTTTTTCTTTGCAACTCCGATCATGTATCTCATCTCGAAAGAGAAATTAATAAAAAAAAACATTTACATGAATGATCCTTCGCCCTAAAAAGGCATAAAAACAAAACTCACAAAATTTTTATAGTTTTGTCAAAAATGTCTAATTCGTCGAAGGTGCCCCCACCCATAGGCATAATCTGGTAATTATCATTGATGTCAATGTGGTCGTAATTCCAATCCTCCAAATATTATATTTTGTTTTAATGTGCAACTCAGTGTGTGACTTTTAAGGCTATATTTTCTAGCGGCAGACGTTGGCCGCTAATACCTTCTGGACCAAAAACTTTATTATTCTGGTCGCTCTAGAGGACACAATTATGACACGAATACCACGAAATTGTACACAGAATAAGCATGACAGTTTATATATATAGCGGTTAAAATGAACCCTGACTTTTGTGCGAAAAATGACAAAATTTGTATTCTGTGGCGTACATATCTACACGGAGCAGATTTTGTCCTTTAAATTATTATATTGTTGTTTGTGCTTGGATAAGAGAGTTTTACGTAAATATCGGTTATGGTAAAGACAGCGCCTATTATTTTTGATGATGATCAGATGATATTTCGGGGATAAAATGGACCGAAAACGTTTTTTTTTTTTATTGGTTTTCTAGTCGCTTTGGACATCAGAATTATCAGCCTACCATCACCAATTTTTCATGGGAAAGGCGATCTGACCAACAACTTCGAATGAATTTTTGATGATGAACGATCGAACCAAAACTTTTTTCTGTAAAATAACGAAATCTAATGAATTTTATAGATTAAATGTTTACCCCGAAACCATAATTCGGAAATGTTGCCTCAGAGAACATGTTGAGATCTAATCGGTCATCGGGTAAAATTACTCAAATATCGCGTAATATTAATTGGGCTCGGAATATAGATCCACAGAAACTTGGAGCTCAGTGAAGTTTGATAGGGTATCATATAGTCGGCCGCGTCTGAATTCACTGCTCCGCTCACTTTTTATAAAAATATACATTGTTATTAACGATTTCTAAATAATACTGCCCTGAAATTTAAAAAATGTATATACCCGAAATACTTACGAAATGGAATTGAAAAATTACAAAAGAAAAAACCGTAAGGAAAGGACCGGTCGACTATATGATAACCTTCACCATTTTGGGTACATACAAAAGATGTTCATATGTACAATATCCCTTAGATAGAATGGACACAGCATCTTTGAAGGACCACTGAAATGGAATCGGACGGAATTAACTGGGTGAAGTACATAAATATTAGAACTAAATTAAAACAACCCACGCACATACCAATCTAAAAATGACGAAAAATTTAATGTCAATAATCGAGCAAAATATGTATAAGATCTATATTTAAATGGAAGTATTTGCGCAACCATGACATCCACTATTTGGTATACTCCAACATAGTGCGCCATCCAAAATTTATCTCGACACAAAATCCAATACACTACAACTTTAGTTAAGGTGAATGTGAATGGGGGTCCATTCACGGTGTCAAAAAAATTAAAATTAGTTTTTTTTAATCTACACTAACTTAAGAATGTTCCTAAAAAATTTCAAGTGAAAATCTTAAGAACTCTTGAAGATATAACCGATTTATTGTGTCAGCATCAGATGACGGCAAGATTGATTCTCCAACTTTAAACGCATTTTTCTCGAAGCTGTGTTTTTACGAATGGCGGACACGATAACTCATAAACTAATAATACAATCGGTTCCAAATTGTGACACGTTTCTCCGGGAGTGTATAGTTATTTAGTTATTGTTATTAGTATAGTTATCATATGAACTAGGATAAAGCCAATCGTTGAAGAACTTCCTCATTTTTTAACTTAGTTTGTGGTCAAAAATAGGAGAATTTCCAAAAAATTATAATTTCCAAAGGCCTGTCATTTTGTTAGTTTTTGAGCGAAGTCAATAATCCTAGTTCATACGATAGCCAGACATGTACTCTTTCTAACACCCTTGAAATTTCCCGATTTCAATGTTCCAGTGTGGACTTATCATACCCGCCATAAAAATAAGGACTTTTTTAATCAATAAAAACAACAACAAATAAATTTTGCAAATTATTTTTCTTCTCTTTTAAATCTTCAATTATATATGTTTAGAATTGCAAATCTTAATTAATTGGTATTCATTTGGTATTCATATTCCATTGAAAATCATGAACATTTAAAAACAAAAATGGGGGAGGCCCCCTTAATTGGTACATCATTTTGATGAAATCGTCTTCGATCCCATACGCTATGCAATATTTCATGTAAAGTGAACAGCACAAGTTGCACCACATACGTACACTACACATCTACATTTGGATCGATTTTGACAACAAAATACCCTCGATGCGTAATTTACATACAATACAATATTTCAACAAAACTTCGCGGATGTCAACCTGTAGTAACTTCAATACGGTATGCAAAATATTGTTTCAATCGGACAAACATTGAATCTGAACCGATTCCAACAAAACTTCGCATACATAAATTTGGACCTAATTCAATAAACTGTGTAAAATTTTATCTCAGTCGGACCAATATTGGCAGTATTGTGCTCCATTTACATAAAATCGGATGAAACTATATATGGGAGCTATATCTTAATCTGAACTGATTTCAACAAAACTTAGCATATATCATTCTAGACCTAATTCAGTACGATGTGGAAAATTTTGCATAAAATCGGACAAAACTATATATGGGAGCTAAATTTAAATCAGAACCGATTTTCTCCAATTTTAATAAGGTTCGACCTTGAGCCAATTAAGTGGCATGTGCCAAATTTTATTCAAATAGGATCATAAATGTGACCTGTACTTTGCTCACAAAAATACATGGACAGACGGACATGCATAAATCGATTCGGAAATTTTTTAAAAAAACTAGCAGACCCGGCAAACGTGTTTTGCTCTATCAGAATTGCATCAATTTAGGGTTTGTAAAAATTAACGTATTCATGAAAAATATATTTCAGAAACTTTTTACCATTTAATTTATGTCATATGTCCGCAATAAAAACCCAGTAAGGAAAGTAGTAATGTGGGACTGGGCCGACTATATGATACCCTTCACCACTTTGGATATATTCGGCATATGTATCCTAACAGACATCGTCGGAATACAAATTTCAGTACATTGTGTCAATCAATTTACATTAAATAGGACTAAAATATATATGGGAGCTATAACTAAATCTGAACCGATTTTCACGATACTTATAACACTTCACTCTTGACCTAATTCATTAGCATATGCCAAATTTCGTGCAAATCGATAGATATATAAAGACTTTGGTCCACCATTTACATAAAATCGAACGTAACTATATATGGGAGCATAATCTCAACCTGAACCCATTTTAACTCTTCATTCTCGACCTAATACATTACCCTATGCAAAATTTCGTTCACATCGAAAGTTATATAGGGACTTCGGGGCACCATTTACATAAAATCGGATGAAACTATATATGGGAGCTATATCTAAATATGAACCGATTTGCACGAAACTCATCACACATCATTCTACACTTCATTCTGTACGCAATGCCAAAATTGTGAAAATCTAATGATTTTCAGGGACTTTGGTGCACCATTTGTTTATAATCTGACGAAACTATATATGGGAGCTATATCTAAATCTGAACCGATTTTCACGAAACTTAACACAGATCATTCTACTTACTTAATTCAGTACGCTATACCAAAATTTGTGCAAATCAAAAGGTTTGGAGGGGCTTTGGTGGAACATTTACCTAAAATCGGGCGAAACTATATGGGAGCTATATCTAAATGTGAACCGATTTTCCCAAAATTTAGCAAACACCATTGTCGACTTAATTTAGTAAGTTATGCCTACATTCGTGCAAATCTAATGATTTTCAGGGACTTTGGTGCACCATTTACCTAAAATCGGACGAAAATATATATGAGAGCTATATCTAAATCTGAACCGATTTCCTCCAATTTCAATAGGGTTCGTCCTTGGACCAAACCAATGGGCTGTGCCAAATTTCATCCAACTCGGATCATAAATGCGACATGTATTTTGCTCACAAAAATACATGGACGGGCGGACGGACGGACAGACGGACATGCATAAATCGCCTCAGAAAATGGTTCTATGCATATTCTCAAAAGGAACCCTGTGTCTATCTCGATTCCTTTTGCCTGTTACAAACATATGCACAAAGTCATAATACCCTGTACCACAGTGTGGTGAAGGGTATAAATACGCATAACATTATCCTCGCAACGGTAAACTTTCATTTACTGATACCCCAATATATTAAGTGATGTTTTGTTTGTGGTCAAGATCGGTGCAGTAGTTCTTGAGTTACGTTGCAAAAACACAAAAAAAAAACTAAATATTGCGCCATCTGTTGGATCAACTTCAAACTACACAGAAACACTCTTCACGCCCCATAATGCCTGTACATACAATTTGGTCAAAATCGGTGCAGTAGTTTTTGAGTTTAGCGATCACGAACATACACGTAATTTATATATATATAGATTGGGATAATGGGGAGAACCGTCATATGGTGGTACTCCAAAAAGAGGATCCTCATCGATCATTGTTATTCTCTCGGCCTTATGGCTAATGAGCGCATATACACTTACTTACACCATTTTCAACCAAACCTTACACAACCATCTCTGGTGAATATTTTGAGGTGTTGCCAACGAAATGACAAATTTAATATTCTCTCCACCTAATAAAATTTTATTAACCGAAAATTTGTAGCAGTCGTCTTTGGCCAAATTTTACTTTTTTTTCATATTGGGCCCATAAATAACCATCATACGATTATAAGTATTTAATATTGATGATTATAAGTATTTAATGTTTTGTATTATTTACAGATTGTTTTAAATTAATTCTTTTAGAGCAATATAATTTAGATTGAAGTATTGTGTAGGTTTTAACCTAATTCCCACTATAAATCTCTGTAATTTGGTTTATCGGTTGGTTTTGGCATAATAATTTGACCCTATGGCATGGTATGTGGAGGTATCAAAGTTAACCCTAATATTTCGCAAAATAATCCGATGCAGTTTTACAAGTTACAAGTTATGAAGTTTTCTGTTGAATATTTTGCAAACAAGCGATTATCCAAACAAACCAAACATATAATCTTTTAGGAATGCGATCCCAACTCCACGAATAATTCTGCGAAATTTAAATTGATTGCGGTCCCCTAATTCCGTCACACTGTGTCAAAGTCATCCGGTGTCCGGTCAGCATGAAAATAGATTCTAACGAAGGTTGTGTCATGTCGAATACATATTGCTGCAAAAAAATTGTTGTTTTTGTTGTTGCAGAACTTGTTATCTACAAATTGAAAAAGAAAATGAGAAAGAAAACAAAAATAAGAAACAAAGACTTTGAAGCCTTCGTAAACCCAGAGGATATGTTTGTTGACATTTTACACAATTTTGAAAACATCGTTAATTTTAAGCACAATTTGTAGACCGCAAAAAGGACATTTTATATTTGTTCGCCACGTTACATCTTTCCATCGTAGCTTTCTCTAAGTCAACAAAAAATTTGCAAACAAGCAGATGTTTATTATTTAAATGCTAACCTCGTTTTGTTGTGCCCACTTGGACAATATTTTTGAGAATTGGGAATATATTCTTAGTGAATTGCTTAAAAGAGCAAAAAAAAACAACAACAACAACTTAAAGAAATTGTTAAGCGTTTTAGAAAAATAATGTAGTTGAATTTCCAAGTATGAGAAGATACAAGGGTTGTCACCGGCACTTGCCAGCGGATGTCTACAGATGAGTAGATGACAACATTTTCCAAGGATGTCAGATAAATGAAGTTCAGGATGAGGTAGAGTACATAAGGGTAAAAAGTCATTGTCAAAGTCATTCAAATAAAAGCATCGATTCGACACACTTTGTATATTTCTCATAAGATCGAACTGATTTTATAATGATATGTGACAAGTATAAATATTTTAAGATTTTTATGTTCATTTAGGGAGGATTACATACATCCTAGTTCATACGATAGCTATGTATCTACAGAATAAAGTGTTCAATTTTGGATCTGATTGGATTACTAATTTTTGAGTTACCGTCCCCGCCATTTGTAAAAAAAAAACTGTTTCGAGAAAAATGCGTTTAAAGTTTGAATAGCTATTTCAAGAGTTGTTGAGATTTTCACTTGAAATTTATAAGGACATTCTTGAATTCGTGTAGGTTCTAATAAAAACAAGTGAAAAAGTGTTAAGTTCGGCCGGGCCGAACTTTGAATACCCTCCACCATAGGTATACTGATAGACACTTGAAATGAAATTATAGGGAACAAAAAAGTGATCCTATACCGACAATTTCAAAAATCGGTGTATGTTAACCATTATGTACACCAAATACAAATTTCAGCAATTTTTAATGGTAGAATATATATATGGTAGAATATACAATCCTGAAACTACTGCAATTTAGATTACAAAGTTAGATTACATAGTGTAGAAATTAGCGAATATTTGATGTTATTATAATATTTTAGTTTTGTATCTCGAGTTTTTCATCACCATTTCCTTAGAAGGCGGAATGATTACAACCGATGGCTACATCGTCTTAGAATTCCATAATTTGTAGGGCGAACTGACTATTTCGAGTAACGACTATCCCCTATACTATGGTAGAATACGCCTATATGGGGACAACCCCTAAACACGAAACTAATCAGCTAACTATTTTGATATAAGAAGAGGAAGGGGCGAATATTAATAATTTTTGGTAGGAACATTTTTTACCATATGCGACTACAAAATACCAAATTACAACGAATTCGGTTGAAAAATGCGATTAAAACTCCCCAAATACCGAAAATTTGGAAGGTACCGTTATATAGGGACAACCAGAAAAAGTGGACCGATATTTATAATTTGTATTGGCGACATTTGGTACCCAAAAATAACACAATGTACCAAATTTCATCGAATTCAGTCGAAAAACGGGCTCAAGAACCCCAAAATACCGAAAATTATGGGGTACCCAATAAGAACCCATTGTAACAAATTTAAGCGAATTCGGTTAGAAACGCGCTAGAAACGCCCCCCACAACATTCCGTAAATTCGGGGGGTACCGTTATAAGGGGGCTACCAGAAAAAGTGGACCGATATTTATGATTTTTTAAGTGGAGACATTTAATACCCACAAACAACCCAATGTACCAAATTTCAGCGAATTTGTTTGAAAAACGCGCTCAAGCACCCCAAATTATCGAAAATTGGGAGTGCCCTTATATGGGGGCTAACCGAAAAATGAACCTATTTTTATAATTTTTAGTGGAGACATTTGGTAGCCAAAAATTTCCTTTATAAAAACGCGCTTAAAACTTAACCTGCCTGGAGACAAAATAGAGTCTATGCAAAATTTTGGACATCTATCTCAATTCCTTCAGAACATAGCGTACCGACATAGCTAGATCGTCTTAGAATTTTACCCTGATCAAGAATATATATGTACTCTATAGGGTCGGAAATGAATATTTCGATGAGTTAAAAACGAAATTAAACCAGTAAGGAAAGTTCAAAAGTCGGACGGGGCCGACTATATGATACCCTTCACCACTATGGGTACATGCAAGACATGTTAATATCTACAATATCCTGTAGATATAAACATTTCGCATACATCAGTCGGGACCTAATTCAGTACTCTGTGCAAAATTTTGCTTCAATCGGACCAACATTGGGAGTTTGGTGCACAATTTACCTTAAATCGGACGAAACTATATATGGGAGCTATATCTAAATCTGAACCGATTTCAACAAAACTTCGCATTCATCAATGACCTAATTTAGTACGCGGTGCAAAATTTTGTCTCAATCGGATAAATATTGGCAGTATGTTGCTCCATTTACATAAAATCGGACGAAACTATATATAGCATATTTAGATATAAATCTGAACCGATTCCAACAAAATTACTCATACATCATCATCAGGAGGCGAATATTAGTAATTTTTAGGAGGGAGGTTTGTTACCATATACGACTACAAAAAACCAAATTACAAAGAATTTGGTTGAAAAACGCGTTCAAGAACCCCAAAACACCGAAAATTGGGGGGTACCCTTATATGGGGGCTACCCGAAAAAGTGGACCTATATTTATTATTTTTAGTGGAGATATTTGCTACCTAATAAGAACTCGATGTACTAAATTAAAGTCAATTCGGTCGAAAAATACGATCAGAACCCCCAAAATACCAAAAATTTGGGAGTACCGTTATATGGGGACTACCAGAAAAACTGGAACTATATTTATAATTTTTAGTGGAATAATTTGGTACACAATAAGAACCGAATGTACAAAATTTCAGAGAATTCAGTTATAAAATGAGCCAAAGAACCCCAAAATACCGAAAACTGGGGGTACCTTTATATAAGGGCTACCCGAAAAAATGGACCTATATTTATAATTTTTTGTGGGGACATTTAGTACCCAATAAGAACCCAGTGTACCAAATTTCAGCGTATTCGGTTGAAAATCGCGCTCAAGAACCCCAAAATACCGAAAATTGGGGGGTACCCTTATATGGGAGCTATGCCTAAACGTGGACCGATTTTCTCCAATTTCAATAGGGTTCGTCCTTGGGCCAATTAAGTGACCTGTGCCAAATTTCATCCAAATCGGATCATAAATGCGACCTGTACTTTGTTAACAAAAATACATGGACGGACGGACAGACGGACAGACGGACATGCATAAATCGACTCAGAAAGTGATTCTATGCATATTCTCAAAAGGAACCATGGGTCTATCTCGATTATTTTTGCCTGTTACAAACATATGCACAAAGACATAATACCCTGTACCACAGTGTGGTGAAGGGTATAAAAATTAATATACCCTCCATACTATGGAGGGGAGGGTCCCCTTAAGGAGTTAGTGGTGGCAATTTCAGTCGATCGACGAAAAATTTTCAAATTGCATTTTAATAATGCGCTTCCAAAAAGGCTAAATCTGTCCAATCGACGAAAGAACGCTTTGACATGTTTTACCGATCAAGAATAAAGACTGTCAAATTGCATCCACTTCGATTGGAAAATGCGGAAAATGTATTTATTAATTTTCGAAGTTTTAGCTTGATGTGATTTTAACATCACAGATCGATTTCTATACCCTCCAAACTATATTGTAGACAATTATCAATATAGGTCCATGTTCCACTTCCACTTCGATTGGAAAATGCGGAAAATGTATTTATTAATTTTCGAATTTTTAGCTTAAATATTGAGAGTTCAATTGTGATTTTAACATCACAGATCGATTTCTATACCCTCCAAACTATATTGTAGACAATTATCAATATATGATATAGTCAGATTATCCAACATAACTGGCTATAAGTTGGCTTTCCGGGTTCTTAGCGCTAAAATTCTTTGAAATCTACCCACAAAAAAATGACCCCCATATTTCCGTACACCCAAATATTTGGAATTTTTAAACATTTGGGCGCGTTTTAAATAGAATTGAATTGATATTAGGAATTCTCTCTCAAAATTATCAATATTGACCCATGTCCCGGATAGACCCCACATAACGGGACTCACCACTTTCGGTATTTTGAGGATATTCGACATATTTTTTTAACAGAATTGACTGTAATTTGTAACATTGAGTTTCCATTGAGTAGTTATTCTTCCTACCAAAATGGTTGATATGTCGTCAACCCTAAATAGTGGACCCAAATATTTGGTATTTTGAGAATATTGGACACGTTTTTCAATCAATTTACATATAATTTGGTATGTTGAGTTTTTATTTCCTACCAAAATTGTCTATATTGGGGTCTATCGTAACCCCAAATACTCGGTATTTGAGGGATTTCGTTTTTAAACCGGATTGGCTGTAATATGGTATGTTGACAACGTTTTTACTTGTATTCAGTATCGTACCTATTCCGTATATTTGTACTATTAATACTGTTTTGAGATATTATGCCTTATTAAAAAAAACGTTTCAATGTTTATACATATCCCATCGATTTTTATATTTCACATCAATGTACACATTCATTAATAAAATACACATTTTATAAATTTATTAAATTTCATTTTTCGTTTCTTAGGTGACATTATGGACATTATGGCTCTCATCAACTCCAGCATTAACTTCATTCTCTACTGTTCGATGAGCCGACAATTTCGTACAACATTTACCCTACTCTTTCGTCCGAAATTTCTCGATAGATGGTTGCCAGTGGCTCAAGATGAGGAGACAATGGCTGGCACCAATCGTCCATGTCGTCAGAGTAATCGTGGCGGTCAAGGACCTGCACCGAATGGCATTCGACGTGATGAAGTTAGCAAAAGCTGTGTGATAGAACAAAATCAAATGACTACAACACAGGTAACAAATGTGTAGCATAAAGCGAAACAACAACTATTAACGTCGGCAAAAACAACAACAAAACAAAGCCACGTTGCAGCAGCAGCGTCCGAAGCAGCTAATGTAGATT